>NW_007860391.1:0-624 GCF_000696425.1 Galeopterus variegatus
TCCTCCTTTGGCTTCTGAACCCTGGAGCAATCTAAGTTGTTCTCTGGGCCTGAGGGCTGATTAGGAACATAAATGTGGACTCTGGAGCCATCTTGTCAGAGCTCAGGGTCTGGCCCCACTTCTCCATAGCTAGATGACCTTGGCCAAATTACTTTTCTTTGGGTCAGCTTACTGGTCTACAAAATGGATAACAATAACTACATCTAATTCATAAAATATGAGAATTACAGTAATTATATACATAGAGTTATTAGAATAATACCTAGAACAAAGCAAACGCACAACAAAAGTTACTCATCATTTATATCTCTGAAACCTTCATTATCTCCTTAGGAGACCCTGCCTCTTCTTCCTAAAAGACAAGAATTAAGTTTTAAGGTTGCTTCCCCTTTTCTTCTTTCTTTTGTTTATTATATAATTCCCTCAGCTTTAGCCATTCTACTAGTGAGGAAAAGACCCAGGTTAGAATTCTTGTTGCATCCAGTAAGTGTTTATTTAATATATGCTGTCTACATACATTGGGGAAAAGACAGCCTCTTCAATAAATGGTGCTGGGAAATTTCGAGATTCACATGCAGAAGAATGAAACTAGACCCTTATCTCTCACCATATACCAAAATCAAC
>NW_007860392.1:0-624 GCF_000696425.1 Galeopterus variegatus
ATCATAATGAGAATGTATCTTTCTAGGTTAAGTAAAAAAATAATTGGTATCTACATTCCGAATGATGACATAGGTGATTAGCTCTCTCAACCTTTTTTTTTCCCCCTGAAATTTAAGTTTTTCTTCATTGGGCTTAAAGCAATAGCCTAGGAAGAAATAATTTTAAACAGCTGATTATCCTAAAACTTTAAAGCCTAAAACACTTGCTAAAAATATGGAATATGCTCTTTTACTGTTTTGGGTAGTTCTAGGATCATGTAATCATGGCCCTTACTGTTCAATGTGTAATAGATTCCAGAGCAATCGTCTGCTTGTGATACTATTTTCCTTATATTCACAGCTCTCATGGAAGAGTGAATGGGGGCTGCAGTCTTTCAATACATCTTTTTTTTTTTTTATTGCTTGGAGAAACAGGAAGTGTTTTTTTCTGTATGAAGTGTGAGAGAATTGGCTGTCATGCTTTTTTTTTCTTTCACTTTACCTTTTGTTGAAATTACTCTTTCCTGGCTGTAGTACTGTAAAGAAATAGAGCTTTGGCAGATTTATTCTGAAAAGCTTTACTAAGATGACTGCATCTAGGCCATTCTTGTCAGGTCGGTTTCATAAAGGATTATTAAAAGAAAA
>NW_007860393.1:0-624 GCF_000696425.1 Galeopterus variegatus
ATTCTTCGTGATTTCCCTACATGCTGTCCACAACTCTGGCAAGAATCCCTTTACTACACTTTCCTTAATTTTCCCAATTTGAGTGTACCATCTGTTTCAAGCTGGGACCCTGACTAATACAGGTGTGATTAATAATGAGTCCGTGAAATGAATGTTGCATCATTAACAATTTGATGAGAAACTGAGAGCACATGAGGCAGGGAAGCTCTGGGCCTTACTAGGAACAGACAATAACACTCATTTCCAAACTCATTTAGACCATCTTCCACTTGCCTGTTTTAATCAGATCCCAATTTTTAAGGTTCCTCACTTTCCTTTACCTTTTCCTCTGACTTGCCATCACAATGCAGTTTTTATTCTTAGCTTACTTTTCACATAAAGACAGTTTGGACTGATGTTCTGACTTTGACATTGGCACCTCTCCGGGACACAATAGCAGCTGTTGATAGTTAATTTTTGTTGCATTCCTGCTATGCACAGACATTTTGATAAATGCTTTATATGAATGATCTCACTTAATCCACACTACAATATTATGATGTAGGTATTATTATTATTATTATTCCCATTTTGCAGATGAAGCAGTTTAGGCTTGACAGTTTACATGACTAATGAGTGACAGAA
>NW_007860394.1:0-624 GCF_000696425.1 Galeopterus variegatus
TAAATTAACAAACTGAGTTTTGGAGAAGAAGTTAAATGTGACATAGCTAGTAAGTGATGGAGTCTAGAGTTTGATCTCAGGTCCACCCAGAGACCTGACCTATACGTCCTTCTCCAGGATTCTTCCTGCTGCTGACTAGGCCCTGAGCAAACTGGCCTGTGTTCCTGTTCTTTACCCAGCCTGCTTCCCCTTCCCCAGGTCCCTTGTACATAATATCCATGGCTGAATGATGTACCTGTAGGAAAGAGTTTACATAGCTGTCCTGAAGCTGCTCTCCTTGGGAAGGCTATTTGCAAAGCTGGCTCTTGGCGGTGTCTGGGAACTTGGATTTCGGAACACTTCCCACCATCCCCTAGTTGGTAAGAGGTGCACACTGTGCCTGTATGATACAAACAATGTGGTTTGTGCTAACTCCTGCTTTCTTTCTGGGAGTCTTAAATTTTGGTACATGCTATGCAGAAGGTGTCTATGTGACCTGTCCCCAGTAAAAACCCTGGGTGCTGAGTCTCTAATGGGATTCTCTTGTAGATAACATTTCACACTTGTGGTCACACTCCTTGCTTATCTTGCGTGTCCTGTGTGACTCACTAGGAGAGAACTCTGGACGCTTGAGCCTGGTCTTCC
>NW_007860395.1:0-624 GCF_000696425.1 Galeopterus variegatus
ATGTTCTCAACTCATAAGTAGGAGCTGAATAAGTAAATAAACAAATAAACAAGAAAGAAAGAGAAAGAGAGAAAGAAAGACCACAATAACAATAATACATTTAACTTTTAGAAGGAGAGAACAGAACTGTGGTTACTAGAAGTGGAAAGGGGGAGGGGACAGGAGTCAATGAGATATTGATGAGATTGGTTAATGGACACAAATAATGATTATGTATTATAATGATGAATAAGTTAACTATCTCAATCGAATAAGTTAACTATCTTAATCTGACAATCACATATTGTACAAAACTATTGATAATCAACTTTGTACCTCACAAATAGATAAAATCAATCATGCTTCAAGAAATAGAGAGTTAAGAAAGAAAAGAAAAAAAAGCACCAGAGGCTCTAACTCAAAAAGTCACAGTAGCCTAGGCCTGCAACTGATGGGCAGAATGGGGAAAAGTAAGGAAAGAAGGGAGGGAGGAAGGAAGAAATGAAGGTAATTAATTTCAAGTACATACTCCAAAGAAGTGAAATCATAAAATTCTATAACTCGATCTTCTCTTCTGTGACTCTACCATGGATCACAATAGACTTCTGTCTACTACAATCTCCCATTAAGCATCAACCACTACTC
>NW_007860396.1:0-624 GCF_000696425.1 Galeopterus variegatus
AAAAAAAAAATGTGTAAAACTCAGCACGTTATTGTATGCATTCCAGGTATCTGCTGTGGCAGGCAAGAACCCAGCCAGTGGCAGAAAGGTGGTAAGAAGTGGACGGTTTGAAAAATATTTAGGAAATTAAGCAAACAAGATCTGGAGGATGCTTGAATTTTTGAAGAGAGGGACAAATCTAGAATAATACCCAGGGGGATGATGGGGGATGATGGTGCCTTTTACTGAGATGGTGAACACAGGGAAGGAGGAGGTTCGGCGGAAGATTCATTCATTCCTTCCATAATCCTCAATTAAGCACCTACTATATGCTGGGTACTTTTTTCTTTTTTCTGTATTTTTAAAAATTTCTTTTTTTTTTTTTTTGGCCAGGTACTTTTGCATTTGGGATAGAGCAGTGACAAAACCCCTGCTTTCATGAGACATTTTCAGTGGGGAGAGATAGACAAAGAAATAAACAAGTAAATATATGTCGGGTGGTGACAAATGCTATGGAGGAAATAAAGTGGGGTAGGGGCTACATTTTTAAAAGCCATGGCGAGGGATGTTCCCACTGAAAAGGTGTCTTCGAGGCCGGCCCGTGGCTCACTCGGTAGAGTGCGGTGCTGATAACACCAAGGCCAC
>NW_007860397.1:0-624 GCF_000696425.1 Galeopterus variegatus
TGCTCAGCCAGTGAGCGGCCGGTCTGTATGTGGGATCTGAACCCTCGGCGGGAGCGCCGCCTGTGCTCCCAAGCGGCGCACTGTAGCAGTGAGCCACCGGGCCGGCCCCGACATGTCACCCTTTCTGAGCCTCAGTTTACTTATCTGTAAAAGGGGAAAACAACATAAGTAATTTCCAGTTTGTTTTAATGATTAAATATAAATAACAAGCGTTGAATCTAAATCTGGGTTAATATGCTTGCAATCCTTAAGTAAAAAGAACTAAGAACAATAACATTATTATCATATTAATAATCAATATAAATGAAACACATTCCAAGAAATATTATTATTATATTGCTATTACTATAATGATAATTATAAGATATAGTGATATTTATTCCATGATTCCTGTGTGCTAAGCATTTACATACAATCATCTCATTTAATCCGTGTCACTATGATATCATTTGTCCCATTTTACAGATGAGAAAACTGAGGCTGAAATAATGAAGTAACTTGTCATGCAGGTTTGATAAATGGCTCATCTAGAATTCAAACCCAAGTCTTTTAGATTGCAAAGCCTTTGTGCTTATCCACTACTCAAATATGAATTTCTTCCTGATTCCTGCTCATCATTGATTC
>NW_007860398.1:0-624 GCF_000696425.1 Galeopterus variegatus
TTTTTTTTTTCTTTCTATTGGGACAGATAATGTACCCACAAATCAGCACTTTCATATAGTATGCATAACTGTTTTATCCAGTACCATCAATTGAAAAATGAAGAATGGTTAAAAATAGAAACGGGGGGTGAATTTTGATTTTGGATGAAGAGTCTCTTTTGTCACACTTGGACATAAAATCATTGTCGTAAGAAAAGTAGTATGGTAATCCCAGGGGGTTGAGTTTTAAGTAAAGAGAAAAAGAAAAGGAAGATGAACCTCAGGGAGATACTCAAAGCCAAGATTATGCATGATTAGCCAGTGTTTCCTCTGGCCCTTGCTACAGTGTGGTGAGCAAGATTTAGAGAGCAATGATGTGAGAGGTGAAGTTGTGGACCCTATGGTCAGGCATTCAAAGATAAGATTTTTTAGCAGAACATTAGGTCTGAGAATTGTGTTTTAGGGTAGGTGACCAAAGAAAGAGATTGAAAACAATAAAACAAAACAAAATAAAAACAAATAATTAATAGTAAAGTTGCAGGGCCGGCCCGTGGCTCACTCGGGAGAGTGTGGTGCTGATAGTGCCAAGGCCCCGGGTTCGGATCCTATATAGGGATGGCCGGTTCACTCACTGGGTGAGCGTGG
>NW_007860399.1:0-624 GCF_000696425.1 Galeopterus variegatus
CACAGTTGTTTCCTTCCACTCCACTGTAACCTCAGCTTTGTTTTCCAAGTGAATTTTCTTCCCAGTGCCTCCTTCTTTAGAGAAGACAACAAGATAGATGGATGCATATATGTCTAACATATGTCAGATGCATACCTGTATGCATATCCATATGATCTATATACAACACAGACCTGCCTAGGGCCTTGAACATTTTACATGCTGTCCTGCTGTGTCTGATCTTGGCTTGCCCAAGCTAATTTCCTCTTCTGGCCCTCCCTGTGCTCACTTGTGAAATAAAGAGTTTTGATTTGATTGATACTTCCCCAAATTGCTTAATTATTAAAATTGACTGTACAATATTTTAGGATGAGTTTTTGGCCTAATGGCAAACAAGTTTAATCAGAAATTTCAAAGTACATAGTACTGAATTCTATACTTCTAAAATGTTCTCTCTGTGTATCTGGCAATCACCTAGATTTGTATGAGTAAGAACCGAAGACCTCTTCTATTCTATAATTCAATGATTTTATAAAATATTGTCAACTCATCTGGGAGGGGGTGGTGTGGAGAGCAAATATCAAGGCAGAAACAACAAATAAAAGCCAAACTTGAAGGCCCTGCAACTCAATGAAAAATGACCAT
>NW_007860400.1:0-624 GCF_000696425.1 Galeopterus variegatus
TGTGTGACAGGTGGAGACTCGAAGCTCAGGAAGGGTGCTGAGGTTGAAATTATCTTCCACTTTTCAGGCTCTCTATAGGAAATGGCAGATTGGTTTTTAAATCACTTATCCTGGAATCCATGTTCTTACCAGAGATCTGTACCAGACATAAAGAATGCATTTTGTGTTAGGCTGATACTGGTGCTGATGCCAAACATTTATTTTTCTTTTAACTTTACTGAAATGTTTTTTATTATTCTCACTTGTAAAAATGAGAAGCAAAAACACCATCCAAAAAGGAAAAATATAAATTACCTAAAGTAAATACTGAATTCTTATTTTGGATGTACGGTACAGCAGCCACCCACTATGAAATTTATATGAAGTGCAATTTTAAAAAAACTGATTCCATTAAAAACTATGTTCTCATTGAAAAAACTCATCCATTAAAAATGAAACGAAAGTCTATATTTCACCTTTCTTTTTGAAAGATATTTTCATGAGGTATAGAATTAAAGGTTGATGGGTTTTTCCTTTTGCTACTTTGAAGTTATTGCTCCACTGTCTTTTTGCATTGCGTTCACAAAAACCGCTGTCATCCTTATCATTGTTCCTGTGTACATGATGTGCTTTATTTCTCTGGCT
>NW_007860401.1:0-624 GCF_000696425.1 Galeopterus variegatus
AGATCTTGTACAAGAACGAGGACAAGCTGTGTGTGCCCTCTTCGTCTCTGCCTCTGTCTCTGTCTCTCTCTGTCTCTCTCTGTCTCTCTCTGTCACACACACACACACACACACACACACACGGGCTGGCTCACACATTCGACTGTGGCAAAGGTAAGCAGGGAGTCAGCTGCACTCCCACAGTCACTGGCTCTTCACGGGCAGTGCCCCGACACACACTCTTGAGCCAGCAGGTAGGAGGCGTCTCGATGGCGTTTGCCACATGGCTCAGAGTCTCCGATGTTTCATCACTTGTCTCTTGCTCTTCCCTGTTCCTCTTCCTAAATAACCGAGTAAATGCCCTGAATATCTTTCAAGTCTGTCGACAGTCCCTGTGGAGGCTGTCACCCACATGCTGGCTGGGATTCTGTGAGCAGACCCGAGAGGGGAGGAGCCACACTCCTTGGTCCTGAGACAAGGCCTCCTGAGTCTCCCAGGGAACCCAGCCAATGCCGTGCACAGAATAGATGCTCACTGTATACTCCATATGACATTGGTGCTTGGGATGAGGGTGGGAAGATGGGTCTTAACTGACAGCTGGCCTGACACGGTACCTGCTGGCTCCCTTGCTTACCTTTCCTGAAC
>NW_007860402.1:0-624 GCF_000696425.1 Galeopterus variegatus
TCAAGTTACTTCTAACAATACTTACTTCCATTACTGAGTGATACAAAGACAAATACTAACACAGTGTCCTTTTTGACCACCCATTCTCACAATGAACTTATCCCTCCTGTCAGTCTTCTCCTTAGCAGTAAACCACATCTATGGATACTCAGTGGATTAAAGAAAGACACATCGTTATTTTTTTGTAGCATCTCAGAAACATTTGTCAATTAATGCAGTTATTACTATTGCAAAATAAATCTGCTTCTCAGAGAGTCTGCTCTCTGAGCCATCACTGTCATTAAGTTCGTCTTTAGCAGTTTATACAAAATTAATCTACTTTCCTTATTTATCAATCTTATGTCAGCCATTAGTCACAGATTATCTTTTATGACATCTTAAAAAATAAAATCAGTTTATTTCATTCCCCACCTTAGTATTGTCCCATAGTTTGCTATTAAATTTATGATCAAAATCATGTGTGACATTTTTTTCACTCTCTAAGGCTGTCATTTAAAACTTAAAATATATTGAAAAAACATGTTTAAAACAAACACCCATGTAGCTCTCAAGTAGATCAATGAATAGAATATTATCAGCAACCCAGAAGACACTATAAGCACTTTCTTTCTACTCCCAGCAACA
>NW_007860403.1:0-624 GCF_000696425.1 Galeopterus variegatus
TTCAATCCACAAAGCAGTAGATGGAAAGAAATATTCAAGATCAGGGCAGAGTTAAGTGAAATAGAATGCCCCGCCCCATCAAATGATATAAAAGATCAATGAAACAAAAAGTTATTTTTCTGAGAAGATAAATAAAATATACAAAACATTAGCTAGGTTAGCAAAAAAGAAAAGAGAAGACCAAAATAACAAATATCAGAAATGAAAAGGGAGACATAACAAATGATACCACAGAAATGTGAAGAATCGTTAGAGACTATTATAAACAACTGTACACCAATAAATATGAAAACCTGGAGGAAATGGATAAATTTCTGGACACATACAAATTAGAGTGAACCAAAAAGAAATTGAGACCCTAAACAGACCAATAACAAGCAATGAGATTGAAGCAGTAATAAGAAATCTTCCAACAAAGAAAAGCCCAGGACTAGATGACTTTACAGCTGAATTTTGTCAAACATTTACATAAAAATTAATATCTCTTCTCTTCAAACTTTTCCAAAGAGTTGAAATAGAAGCCATTCTCCCAAACTCACTCTTTGAGTCCACCATCACCCTGATACAAAAACCAGATAAAGATATAACAAAAAGAAAATTCCAGAATGATATTTTTGCTGAACA
>NW_007860404.1:0-624 GCF_000696425.1 Galeopterus variegatus
CTAGGCTCCAGGCCAACCTCAATTCCAGGCTGGCTCCTATGGCCTTCGGCTCCAAACTTACACCCTCAAGCCCAGGTTTTAGGCCTGTCACCATGGACTGAGTTGATAGGCTGGCCTCAGTGGACCCCAGAGCCAGGCCAGCCCTCATAGATCCAGGATCCAGGCCTGCACCCACAGACCCAGGCTGCAGACCTGTCCATATGGACTAAAGTTCTAGGTCCACCTATGTGAACCCAGGCAACAGGCCAGTCCCTATAGACCCAGGTGTAAGCCTACTGGCCCACTGACCCAGGCACCAGGCCAGCATACTTAAGGCATTCAGCAGAAAGCCCACCCATTGGCCTTTCCAGCTGTCTGAATCCAGAATCTCTGAATGAGCTGACTGATGAAGGGCTTTTCCTGCTAAAGCCAGTCTGTCAAGACTGGAAGCTGTGCCTGCTTCTTCAAATGGACAGACACCAATGCAAGGCCACAGGAATAACAAACAATCAGGGAAACATGATACCATCAAAGGAAAAAAGAATAGTACCAGTAAGCAACCCTAGAAAAATGGAAATCTACATCTGCCTGACAAAGAATTCAAAATAATCACTTAAAGAGAACACAGATAGAAAACTAAACAAA
>NW_007860405.1:0-624 GCF_000696425.1 Galeopterus variegatus
AATCTTAACTATTTTGTTTGACAGGTGTATTAGTCAGTTTCTGTTGCTTATAGCAGAATACCTGAAACTAGGTAATTGATAAAGGAATGAAATTTATTTTTTACGGTTTGGAGGCTGGGAAGTCCAAGGTACATATCTGGTGAGGGCCTTCTCCTACAGAGACGCAGGGTGTCACAGGGCAAGAATGGACTGAGCACGAGAGCTGACCTGCTCACTTACTGTCCTTGTTAAAACAATCATAACCACATGCATAACCACCCATTAAACCATCAAGTCCATGAATGGATCACCATTCATTCACCAGTGCATGGTCAGGTCTGGGTCCACAGATCAAATCACCTTTTAAAGGCAACTTTTCAAGCACCATAATTTGATTTTCACCCCCTTAATATGGTTACAGTGAAGATTAAGTTTCTAATACATGAACTTTGGGGGGAACACATTTAACCCATAGCAACAGACAAACCTTTATCACTTACCAGAATAACTGAATGACAAAATGAGTTGGTGTTTTTGCTTTCAGAAAATAATAGTTATCCCATATGGATTATCAGTCTAATCTCCTACTATGTATATTTTCCACTCAATTGTTTGTGATAAAAATGATGATAAACATTTATAAGT
>NW_007860406.1:0-624 GCF_000696425.1 Galeopterus variegatus
CTTACAATATTCAACATCTCAGAAGAACTATCAACCACCCGGTAATATAAGCCAGAAAGCTGGGACTAATTTCTGGTTGCCCAATTTCCCCCAGGATTTAACCCATCATCGAGTCTTGTTAACTCCAAATGTTCTCACATTCTTCCATTTCTATTTCATTGTCTTCACCTTCAGTCCAGGCATCATCAGTTTTTACATTGCTTACTTTGCACGAGTCTCTACTGTTATTTTCACTCGCTCTCTCTCTCTATTCCAATCCATTGCCTATATAGCAGCAGAGGTGATTTTTTTCCAAATGTAGGTGTATGACGTAGCTTAAAACCGTCATTGTTTTGACCTTGTGCTTTTTCTTAATCTACACTCTTTAGGATAAACTGTAAGACTCTGCCTTACAGCCTTCCTCTATCTCTCCAAAGTCATCCCATCCATTCCTGCCACTGCCAAGACAGCATACTCTGTCTGTAGAGACTTTTACATGCCACACCTTGTCTCTGGAATGTTCTTCCCGCAGCTTTGTGTGCCGAGTTCTTTCTATTCTTTTAGGTTTTAGCATAAAATATCACCTCCTCAGAAAGACTTATTCGTTTTCCACTTTTTGTTATCTCCTTTAGATGAAAAAATCTA
>NW_007860407.1:0-624 GCF_000696425.1 Galeopterus variegatus
AGGTTGGGGAAGGGAGCCAACGCAGGGAGAGTACTTGTCCTGCCGAGGGCTTTTATGTTCACGTATTGAAACATTTAGATCTAATCATCACCACAACACTATAAGGGTTTGTGTTACCCTCATTTTATAGATGAGGAAGCGGAGCCTCTTGGAGACCAAAAGCCATGACCAAGGTCACGCAAGAGCAGGTGGCTGACCCAGGGAGAGAGGCCGTGGCCTGGGCCTCACCACAACGTCACCTTGGCCTGCCCTGGAGAGTCACCACAGCAAGGCCCCCTCACACACCTGAGCTCCTAGAAGGCAGAGTCACCACCTTTCCCACCTACGCATCTCCCAGCTTACCTTCCCGCCTTGCTACAGTCAGGGCTTCATATGTTTTGAACAATTGAATTAATGAAAAGGCAAAAAGGAAAGCTGGTGGCTTCACTTTTTAATTGCAGTGGGACATGAATTGTGTGTCACTATGAGAAAGACTGTTTTTATTTTCTTCACCAGGATCTTCCACAAAATAGGAAGAGCGGCCCAGCGTCTCCAAGCATGCCCCAGATGAAAGTCTCTTGGTAGCAGCAACAGAGGGACTGGGGTGGGGAGAGGGAGGTGCTGTGTGTGTTTGGGCTCACTCCA
>NW_007860408.1:0-624 GCF_000696425.1 Galeopterus variegatus
GTTTAGCCTACTGCTTTCTCCAGCTGTCATCCACTGTCTCAAGCATCTACAAAGATAATCACTTCCCTCTAATTATTTTAACAAGGTTTTTCACATTGGGAAGCATCTAGTCAGGTCAAAACCTTGTAAGAGGGACCTCCAGGGCCTGTCAAACAGGTCAAATTATGACAATTATCTGGTAATGAGACTTGGAAAGCACTCCAACCCCATCGTTCCCTCTCCAGTGGCTGCCATATTGCTGGTTTTTGCAGTAATTGCAGGCTATTGGTTTTCAATTTTACTATGGAGCTGGAGAGGGGAGGTGAGAACAGGGCAAGTTATATTATCACCAATGCTCACTGTTCCTGCAGAGATCCAGTATTTTTCTCCCCTGATTACTGTAAGCCTTCAGTTAATTTCCACAGTTATCAGGACCGCACTCTCCCAAGTGAGCCACAGGCCGGCCCAGTTTCCACAGTTAAAAAAATAAAATTGAATCTGTTTTTGTTAGGGTCTCATTGGTTTTATGGAAGAATTTTCAGAGGTCCTTACTCAGCATTTTACTGACATCCTTCCACATACCTTTTTTTGTTTTGATTTTTAAAGCCTGGCATACCCTTCTGTGATTCTGTGAGATTCTGCAAA
>NW_007860409.1:0-624 GCF_000696425.1 Galeopterus variegatus
TATGAACATATATGTGATATATAATTTTTTTACCAAGTGTATACCAACTTTCTTTTAATGACTAATCTTTAACTATAACTGGGATCTAAAATGTATCTCTTATAAATTTAAAAACAAAATTATATACATAAATGTACAATGAATCATTACTAGGTATACACATGTATTCATTCATTCACTAGAATCTAAAACATCATATCTAAAATGTTAAATGCTTGAATCATTAATTATTTCTCTGTGTCACCAGAATATTAGTGATTTTACTGCAAAGTCGTTAAAAACTTTTTGCTTATATTTAAAAGTTGGCTCTAAATTAAAAACTTAGCTCATATTCAAATCAATACAAATACTCAGTTCAAAATTACCCCATATTTAATAATTCTAAAGAACAAGAATTAAAATTAACAACAAAGCAGGATTGGCAAATGTATCTAAACTCTAAGCAGTGAGTAAAATATTCTAAAAGGAGAGTTCGGTTTAAAATTCTAGCAGCAAAAATGCAAAGGAAGTACCAACACTGGCATCCACATTAAGGTTCATTCTATTCTATGGAGACTCAGAGCAGATGAATGGGAATTAGGAGGAAGAATTTCACTTTCCAAAGGTAAGCGAGAAGACAATACT
>NW_007860410.1:0-624 GCF_000696425.1 Galeopterus variegatus
AGCCAAGGCCCCTGAGAAAGAGGTCACTGCAGCGGCACCTGGGCTGTGAATGCAGCTGTGCATATGAGCATGGCAGGTCTGTGGTGGTGGGTGCAGGACAATTCTCCAGGTGACCTTGAACTGACCCAGTTCTCCCTCCTTTCTCACATGTAGTTCTCAAGAATAACTGTAGAATGTGCTTAGAATGCAACATCCCGAGATAAGGGTGAATTGGCCAGAACAGCCTGGGCTCTGTTCCTGTCCCCTCTAGAAATGGGATATCTTTAACATGTTAGCCCAGAAAACCACATGGCCCCAGGGTATAAAACCCAAGGTGGGCTGCTTTCTGGGATCTCTGCTGTGGTGCAAGTGGGGCACATGCAGTTGAGTCTCTCTCCCCCCAGGCAGCTATCATGACCCTCCGGAACCAGCTTACAATGTTATCCCTTGCTGCCTACCTGTAAGTAATAAACTTGCATCATGTAACTGTGTCTGGGTGTTGTCTCACCAGACTCAGACAAGTTGGTATCCAGTGCACAGTGAACCTGCTTCACAGTGAGGACCCTGAGTACCTGACTGTAAGTAACTTCATTCACAAGATTGCAATGCCCTGGTGTACCAAGGCTGTACCAAGTCTGGTGGGGG
>NW_007860411.1:0-624 GCF_000696425.1 Galeopterus variegatus
TGACAACACCAAGTCAAGGGTTAAGATCCCTTTACTGGTCATCTTTAAAAAAAAAAAAGAAAGAAAGAAATAAAAAGGCCAAACGTTCTTCTTCTTCTTTTTTTTTTTGTCTTTTTTTCGTGTCCGGCAACGGATCGCAAACCTCGGTGTTGCGCCCGCACCTCGCTCAGCCAGTGAGCAGCCGGTCTGTATGTGGGATCCGAACCCTCGGCGGGAGCGCCTCCACGCTCCCAAGCGGCGCACTGTAGCAGCGTGCCACCTTGCCGGCCCCCCAAACGTTCTTCTTCTGAGGTTAAGTTTCTGCAGTAGGAATCTAAAATGTCAGGTAGGGACCGGTCCGTGGCTCACTTGGGAGAGTGCGGTACTGATAACACCAAGGCCACGGGTTCGGATCCCTATATAGGGATGGCTGGTTAGCTCACTGGGTGAATGTGGTGCTGACAACACCAAGTCAAGGGTTAAGATCCCCTTACCAGTCACCTTAAAATAAATAAATAAATTAATTAAATTAAATTAAATTAAATTTAACAGTCAGTTAGGAGTATATTCCTTTATATTCCATCCCCACTGCCTTGCTTCAACTTTGCATTTTCACTTGCCTAGATAATTGCATCATTGGCATTT
>NW_007860412.1:0-624 GCF_000696425.1 Galeopterus variegatus
TTTTACATATTCATTGTGGTGGCTATTTCATGGGTATATACATGTGACAAGACTCATTAGATTGTCCACTTTAAATATATTTGCAATTCATTGTAAATCAATTATACTACAATAAAGTTGAAAAATATGCAAAAATATACTCACATTTTAAAACAAAAGATTAGAAAGAAAAATATCAAAAAATTTTAACAATTATTCTGGACAATGGGATTACAAGTGATTTTGAGGGGGAGTATAATTTTGTGTGGTTTTCTTTTTTTTATGGAAGGATTTTCTTAATTTTTAGAGCAGTTTTAGTTTTACAGAGGAATTGAGCAGAAAGTACAGATCATTCCCAAACCCTCCCCCACCCACATATACAGTTTCTCCTATTTCTGACATGTTTACATTTGTTACCATTATGAATCAATGTTAATATATTATTGTTAACTTAATTTTATATTAGGGTTCCCTCTTTGTATTGTACAGGTCTATGGGTTTTGCCTAATGCATAATGTCACGTATTAACCATTAACAGTATCATACAGAATAGATTTGCTGCCCTGAAAATCTTCTGTGCTCCACCTGTTCATCACTCTCTCCTTCTCTCCCTTTCTCATTCCCTGAAATCCTGGAAACCACTGT
>NW_007860413.1:0-624 GCF_000696425.1 Galeopterus variegatus
AGGGCAAAAAAGGGGATGCAAATGCCCAGTGGTTGAAAAAGCACAGAGTCCAGCGTGGCTCGTCACCCACAGTTTTCTGCCTTTTGAACACTTTCAACACCAAAAGATGAAACTGTTATTAGAATCTATTTTTATTTTGTTGCCATCCCAACTGTACATGGAATTGGACATCCCTAAGAACTGGAATCCCTTATTGACTTAGGAAAGACTAATTCTCATGGGGCCAAGCTGTATAGTTAGACTCCTGGCCCTTACTGATGCGGTCGTTGAGGAAAACTTATCTCCTTGTAAAGTTTCAGTTCAGTTTTGCGTTATTTTCTTTGACATAAAAGGGTAAAAATCAATCCAAGAGGGATACTGGCATACTCAAATCTGTGCTTTTCATTAGTACTGCAATTTGTATAATATGTATTTGCTGATCACTTGTGACAGGACACAAAAAAAGTTATAAATGATATTTTAAAACTTTAATGAAATCACTGTCGAGTTTTTCTGGTTTCGTATTTTCTGAGCTGCAGGTAATAACATTCAAAAGATTGGTGTATGCAATTTTTCTGGGCTCTGCCAGAATGATTAATGATTTGGCCTTGATTTGAATTGGGAAAGAGGTATAAGGCAAGATCA
>NW_007860414.1:0-624 GCF_000696425.1 Galeopterus variegatus
AAAAAAAAAACAGGCCAAAAGAAAAGGCAAACAGGTGCCCACCAGTTCCAAAATGCAGCAGGGCTGTCACTGAATCTTAAAGCTGGTGAATCATGTATTTTCAGTGCACATTTGGCATTCTCCACACACTGGTGTGGGGTCTGGGTCCTTAAGTCCTCTGGCAGCTCCACTCCCGTGGTTTTCCTGGTCTGAGGCCATGTTTCAGCTCTCACAGGCTGGCATTGTATGCTGGAAACTCCACAATTCTGGGGTCTCCATGGCTTCCCACTCTCATGGCTCTACTGGACATGCTGCTGATGAGGTTTATCTGCTGCAACGCCGATGCATTTCCTCTCAGCATTTTCTAGTGAAAGTTCTATGTGGTGACTCTGCCCCTCTGACAGATCTCTCTCAGGGTTCCCAGGCTTTTTCATACATACTTTGAAATTGGGGTGGAGTTTCTTAAACCTTCACAACTCTGGCATTCTGTGAGTCTGCAAAATTAACCCCTTGTAGATGCTGCCAAGGTTTCCAGCTTGTATCTTCCAAAGCTGTTGGTCCAGCCACACCTGGGGCTAATTTTGCCACAGCTGGAGCAGCTGGGGTGCAGGAAGCAGCATCCGTAGGTAGGCCTGGGCAGCGAGC
>NW_007860415.1:0-624 GCF_000696425.1 Galeopterus variegatus
CTGGTTATATCCCCAGTAGCAGGATTGCTGGATCATATGGTAGTTCTATCTATAGTTGTTTGAGGAATATCCATACCGTTTTCCATAATGGCTGCACTAATTTATACTCCCACCAACAGTGCAGAAGTGTTCCTCTTTCTCCACATCCTCAGTGGCATTTGTTATTTCACTGTCTTTTTTATAATAGGCAGTCTGGTTGGGGTGAAGTGATATATCAGTGTGGTTTTGATTTGCATTTCCTTGATGATTAGTGATGTTGAGCATTTTTTCATGTGTCTGTTGGCCATTTGTATATCTTCATATGAGAAATGTCTGTTCAGCTCCTTTGCCCATTTTTTAATTGGGCTACATGTTTTCTTACTGTTGAGTTGTTTGTGTTCTTTGTATATTCTGGATATTAATCAAATGTTAGATGCATAGTTTGTAAATATTTTCTCCCATGCTGTAGATTGTCTTTTCATGCTGTTCATTGTTTCCTTTGCTTTGCAGAACTTTTTAGTTTGATATAATCCCATTTGTTTATTTTTTCTTTTGTTGCCTGTGCTTTTAGGGTGTTATTCATAAAGTTTTTATCCAGTCCTAAATCTGGGAGTGTTTCCCCTATGTTTTCTTCTAGTGGATTTA
>NW_007860416.1:0-624 GCF_000696425.1 Galeopterus variegatus
GCCTCCTACCAGGACAAGTAAGGTGGGAATAACAGTCAGCATAGGCCAGGTTATGCTGCAATAAGAAACAGCCCCAAAATCTTAGTGGCTTAACAAAAAATGTTTTTTTTGTTGTTGTTGTTTTATTGTTTCTTTGTTTTGTGTTTTTCTCAGTCATACCTCATACAAGTAAGCTGTGGGCTCTGCTCTATGTCATCTCTCATTCTCACTCTAGAACACAGACTGAGAGAACAAGTTCTAGGAAGAATGCCACATGTTGTCATGGCAAAGGGGGAGCATGGTGAAACATATACTGGCACTTAAATCTTCCAAGTGGAAGTGACATGTCACTCCTGCTTATACTTCAGATGTTCATGGAAAAACAGCATTAAAGGCTAATACAAATTTTTTCCATGAACTATTTGAAGACCCCTTGTACTTCGGTGGTCAAAGCAAGCTATGTGACCACACCCAAATTCAAGGGGAAAAGGGGAGAGAGAAGAGGAAAGGACAATCCTACCACATTCTCAGGAAAAAAAAGAAGAAATATTTAGTAGATATCACTAATGAACAGCATACTGGTAAGTTCCAAATACAGGAAGAGGATTCAGATATTAGGCAGCCAAAAATTGACAAATATCTATT
>NW_007860417.1:0-624 GCF_000696425.1 Galeopterus variegatus
ACTTAGATTTGTCAGCCTGTGGGTCTGACATTTTGTTAAGAACACGTGATCACCTCTAATGGGATTGGCAGTGGTGGTGGTGGCACCGATCGGGATGTCAAGAGACGGGGGGCGGGCGTTGCCGCCTGCAGAAGCTTCTCCTTGCCTTAGCTTGTCCACATCACCTGGCTAATCGGCTAATCAGTAGTCAATCAGGCTGGAAGTCGACTGAGCCAAGGTCTGCCCTCAGCTCTAGTATTATCTGGTGACTGAATTAATGTATTTATCTTTCCCACTTTTCTACTATTTTTATTTACCTGCTCTTACGTTCCAGGCACATGCCCCTCTACCTCCAGTCCCTGCAAAGAGTGTTCTGAAAGCTTAAAGAAATGAATACTTAACTCAGAAAAGGGAAGCCTTCAGCCCCCACCCCTCAGCCCCCTCCTGCTGACTGGCTTCATTCTATCTTGATTCATTCGTCAATCCCTGCCCTGTGCACGGAGCCTTTCATGACATCTTGCCACAGCGATTTTCCTCTGACGTTGTGCCACACACCTACAGTTTTCTTTAATAGCTTCATGTACGAATGTTGTTTTTCCAGCTTCACGGGGAGCTCTCTTCTCCACAGTACCTGTCAGGGACCAG
>NW_007860418.1:0-624 GCF_000696425.1 Galeopterus variegatus
GATATCAGATCAACAGATCACAAAAAGAATGCTATAGGTTAAATGTGTCCCCCAAAAGTTCATGTGTTGGAAACTTCATCCCTCCATAGCAGTGTTAAGAGGGTGGGAAATGAGATTTTGATGTTCGAAGGAAGAGTCACCGTTAAGAGGCAATTGGACCATGAAGACAGTGCCCTCATGAATGGTGCCCTCATGAATGTGTTGGCCGATTAATGGGTTGTCATGGGTGTGGACTGGTGGCATTTTAAGGAGAACACATGAGGAACTCCTGCCATCCCCGCCATGTGATACAGAGCCCCCACCTAGAAGGCTGCCCTCTCTAGATGTGCCACCATACTGTGGACTTCCCAGACTCCAAAACTGTAAAAAATAAATTTCACTTTCTTTATAAATTACCCAGTGTCAGGTATTCTATTATAAGTGATGGAAAACAGACTTAATACAAAAAGAACAATGAGTACCAGACAATAAGGTATTTTGAAACAGAGATGCAGAGAGAGACCACATCCACATAATGTTTATTACAGTATATTGTTATAATTCTTCTATTTTATTATTAGTTATTGTTGTTCATCTCTTACTGTGCCTAATGTATGAATTAACCTTTAGCATAGGTATATCTGT
>NW_007860419.1:0-624 GCF_000696425.1 Galeopterus variegatus
CAGGATCGCGCTGTCTCCTGGCAGGCCGCTCAGACCCGTCGCCATCTTTCCTTGGAAACCACCAATGATTAAGTAACAGTTTTGGAGACTGGGAAGTCCACGGTCCAGGGGACGCATCTGGTGAGGGCCTTCTTGGTGGTGACTTTTGGCGTACTCTTTTCCTTTTCCATTGGCCACCCGCTCCTCTTCTGGGTCAAAACAGCCAATCGCTTAGCGTCGTGGGTAAAGCCCGATCTTCCTTCCTAGGGGAGGAGGAGCTAGAAGCCACACCCGGCTTTTTAAATTTAAGTGAATTAAAATAAAATCACATTAAAATTCACTTACACTAGCCATACTTCAAGTGCTTCTGAGCCACGTGATTACTATATTGAACAGCACAAATGTAACACATTAAAAGCTATTAAAGAAAAAATTATTCAATAACACTTGCTGAAAGAGGATAAGGAAAACTTTATGCAGGACATCATGATAAGTACAGGGACCACTGCAATAGGATTTTGCCATGGGAGAGGGAGATTGGGCTTAATCCTGAATAGAGCATGGGCAAATGGGAATTTACGGCCTAGGAATGGGGGCTGGGGGGAAGCAGTGAATGGAAAATTACCAAGAGGAAACATCAGGGTA
>NW_007860420.1:0-624 GCF_000696425.1 Galeopterus variegatus
TAAATGTATACAATGATCATGGTCAATTAAGAAAAAAATTTAAAAGAAAGTGAACATTTCAAAGACAGAAGTAGATTAGAGGTTACCAGACATTGGGGTAGTGGGATAATGGGAAATTTTTGCTTAATGGATACAGAGTTTATGTTTAGTATGACAAAAAATTTTGGAAATAGAGGAGATGGTCATAAAGCATTGCACATGTAATTAATTCCTCATAATTGTAATTTTAAAAATGCCTAAAATGGCAATGCTTATGTAATATGTATTTTGTCACAAATAAGAAAAACAAATAAAATGGATGTATAATGAAAATTACATAATACACATCAATACTTCACCATGCTCAAATACATTAATCAAAAAAGTTTTATTCCACATGTTCTGTAATCTAATCTTACCTAAAATGTACCTTTGCATGAAGACTTCTACTTAGATTCTACACACTAGGTTTCTAAAGTAGTCAACTCATTAGCAAAGCCAAACCTTAAAAACAAATCTCTTGTATCAGATCTTTTTAATCTTGTCCTTCTTCCATGACTTGCTACATAGAAGATCATGCACATGATCATTACTTACTGTAATCTTGAAGTTTTTAGTTATGATAGTGTGGAAAAAAATAAGCTA
>NW_007860421.1:0-624 GCF_000696425.1 Galeopterus variegatus
TCACCAGGAGTCCTGGTGGTGAATGAAGCTCACTGTCTGGGTTGGGAAGACATCTCTCTTCAAGTCACTTAGGCTGTTGTCATAGAACAACAGCAATGGATCAAGTCACAAAAGATGTTGCTAAACTGCCTTCTCAGAGGCTAGACCCTGTGTATCAGGAAGCTCATGGGTGTGGCAAGGAATCAGGGTTGGGTCACTCAGCTCTAGCAGGTGCCAGGATCACCTGGGGAGCTTCTACCAACAACCAATGTCCTGTACCCCTCACCAGACCATTTGGACCCAAATCTTGGGGAGTTGGGGTACAACTGGGCATCAATGGTTTTTAAGTGGTTCCAGATGACTCCAGGATGTCAACAGACGGCTAGGAAGCAGAGCTGAGCTGCTCTCTCCTCAAACCAGCAAGGAGAGAAAAGAGAAGTTGTGGGGTGCGTGATGGTGGGGAAGAAGGGGCAACGGGAAGTCCTCCCGGGACGTGGAGAGCTTTGGGGAAAAATACTCTTTTTTCTTTTCCTCTTTTTTTTTAAATTGAAAAATAATTGATTCTACATATTTCTGGGGTACAGAATTGAATACCAATACATGTGTACGACATGTGGTGGTCAAATCAGGAAAATTAGTATACTC
>NW_007860422.1:0-624 GCF_000696425.1 Galeopterus variegatus
TAGTAAACCGTCTATGCATTCCTTGAGTAAACCCCTACTGGTCACAATGACTTCTCTCTCTTTTTTTTTTTTTAATGTGCTGTGGATGCTTTAAGATTTTTACTTCAATATGCAGAAGTGAGGTGAGTCCGTGGTTTATTTTTCCAAAAGTACAATTTTGTCAAGTTTGGAGGACAATGTTAAAATCCCTACGTAAGGTGACAATAGTGCATAGAAAAAGGAAAACTCCCAAAGTAGTTCCAGTGGCACTGAAATTATGGGATCTTAAAGATTTGGAGAATTTTTCTGTGAAATCATCTGGGCTTGGTTTTTTTTGTTTTCGGGGGTTTTTTTGTGGGAGGACTCTTTACTTTTCCTATTTATTCTAGGATAACTGGTCTGTTTTGACTGGCTCTGTAAGAATAAAATTTAGAAAGTTGTATTTTTCTGAAAAATTATCCATTTCATCTACATTTCCAAGTCTCTTTACATTCGGTTGCACAGAATTGACTGTTGTTTGCAGTTTCTTTTGTGCAGACGGGCTTCTCCACCCTCAGGATTTCCAGTTCTGGGCCTTGGGGCTTTTTCTCCATTATTTGCTGATGAGCTGGGGCTTGTCTTTTTTTCCCTCAAATAAACAGCTTT
>NW_007860423.1:0-624 GCF_000696425.1 Galeopterus variegatus
TCCTGTAGCAGGAAGCTGAGAGGGTGTGGATAGGGACGCAGGCATGGAGCAGGCTCAGGACCGGCGCTGCGGGGGTAGGCACACTGACTATCTAAGAAGGCCTCAGGTATCCTGTCCACACATCTTAAAACCACCTCAGGAAGTCTTTGGAAAGGCCATCTATTTGGGAAAATGTGAAAATCTGGAGCATTTCAGATGTGAATCGACACAAAGTCAAGACTGCCACAACTGGGGTAAGTCCTGGCCACGTCTTCGAAGGCACAAGAGTTGGTCTATTTACACATCAGCTTTCCGCTCCCCACCTTCATGACAAAAGGCCTTCGTTTCTTGTCCCCCTTGTCCATCCTCTGCTCCTGATGAGAAATTCATTTCTCAAATGTCCTCTGGGGCACGCGAGCACTCCCACCAGAGCATCGGTTGGACCTGCCCGTGCGTGTGGGACTCGGCTGGTGTGCGGTCCTCAAAGTCAAAGTGTGACTTGATCTTTCCTCCCAGTGAACTCTGAGTGGCAGGAACCAGGCTGTTCACATCTACAGGAGAAAGAGTTTATGTAACTGCCACACAAGCCTGGAGCCTGGTGCTCAGAGCAGGTTCATAATCCTCTGCCGTGAGATGCTGCAGCAT
>NW_007860424.1:0-624 GCF_000696425.1 Galeopterus variegatus
TGGATTTGAAGTATTTGGTTTCTTCTAGTTTGCCTGGTCAATACCTACCTCTGTAACAAAAAAATAAAAAATAAATTAGAAAAAGGTGATTTTTTTAAGAGTAAAAAGGGACAGAGGAAGTACACCCTTTATATATTTTTTCTCTTCTACTAGTTTTCTTTTTCTTTTCAAGGGAGTATCACATTAGAGAAAATGGACTTTGTATGCATGTCCCAACACAAAAGTTGTGTTCACCAGTAAACATCTCAGGAAGGCAACATATAACAAGAGGGAATCTTCTGGAATACAGCTGGACCTACTGCTACAAATCCTGTCTCTCGGAGGGGGCTGGAGTAGACACTGCAGGAGTAATGACAGGTGAATGGTGCATCTTTGGATACAGTGGGCCCCTTGTGCACTGTCTGTGCTTGTGCTCACACTGGTGAACATTGTTTTGATGCAGAGTCCAGGTATGAACAAAACCAGGAAACAGAAGGCGGCAGGAAAAACTTAAGAAGATAAGAAAAATGAAGCTGATTTGGACAGGAAAGGGAAAAGACTCAAAACAGGAAGAAGAGATGCAAGGCATGTCCATGCCTGCCATTTTCTTTAGACTCATCTTCAGGCTAGAATACACCAGCATCT
>NW_007860425.1:0-624 GCF_000696425.1 Galeopterus variegatus
TTGGATAGCATAGTTCTAGAGCATAAACCCTAGATTTGCTTGGTTGTTTCTAAGAAAAAGGCAAACCATGCATGGCTGGCTGAGGTTTTTCTCCTATTAAGAAAAAAAAGAAGAAGAAGAAGAAGGGGGTAGGTATTAGCACTGCAGACAAGTTTAAAGGATATTAAGTCTTGGCTTGCTTATGGGGAGGGAAGCTTGGAGATACTGCAATCTGGCCTGAGTATAATAAACCCCTTTGTTACATTTAAATACCATCATACTATCTTATATACAGCAAAGCATTGGGATGTTTTATAGTAACAATGCAACAGCATGAAAACCCCAGACAACTCTAAAAAGGCACTAATTATTATTATTAGTGTTTTGCGCTAACAATAAATGTCAAATGGAATCCTGAAAACAAATAACTACCTGTCACCAAGTGAATGAAAGGCAATTTTAGTAAAGTGAATTAAAACCCCAAACATCACCAAGCCTAACCAGCAAGCAACGCCAAGGCAGTTTAGCGGACTCCTTGGTGAATCCTGGGAGTAGCAGGGATAGGACGTCCTTGGGGTGAAATCTTGAAGATGGTGCCAGCTCATTAACACCCAGGGACCTAGAAAGGGGAGGTGGAGAGAGCTG
>NW_007860426.1:0-624 GCF_000696425.1 Galeopterus variegatus
AAAATAAAGTAAAGCAAACAAGCATAAAATAAAATTTTATAGGTAATGCACAAATAACACTCGTTCAGTGCCTACTATGTACCAGGTAGGCACTGTTAGAAGAAGTTTATGGGAATTAAGTAATTGAGTCCTATTTTCCTTATGAGGCTGACATTATTGTGCCCATTCTACAGGTGCAGGAATGGAGGCAGAGAGAAGGTAAGTATCTTACAGAAGTCACACGGTGGTGGGGCTTGGAGTTAACCCAGGAGTCTGGCCCCAGCACGTGTGCTCAGAGCCATGTCCTGCATTCTCATCAGTGACACGCAGCCTCTGAGCTGCTCTACAAACCCATGACTTCCCTGGTGAAGCTGGCAGAGAGGCAGGGCCAGGAGGGCAGGGGCTGTGGCCCCAGCCTCTGACCAGACCTCCCGGCCTCTCTCTAAAGCAGCGGTTGCTTCTCAGCCCTTGCTGCAGCACCTTCAGTTCACCTGGGGAGATTTTTTTTCTCATAAATACTGATACCTGAGCCTCTCACCAGCCAATGAAATGGAATCACTGATGATGGGGCCCGGGCATCTGTGTTTTTAAGTGCTCCCACAGTAAGAACTGAGAGCCCTGCTCTGAAAGCACTGACTCCTGCAG
>NW_007860427.1:0-624 GCF_000696425.1 Galeopterus variegatus
AAAAAATCCCCAGATACAATAGAAATTGACACAATCTCTAACAGAACCAAGGGAGAATATTAATGTTTAAAATGTTCATGTATTTTAATGTAATGCAAAACATAGGGCTGCATACTTCTCTTAAATAAAAACCATTTAGCTGTATCCTAAGGTAAAAGTCCTCATTCATCATCTTTGGGTATTAAAAAAAAATAACCTTTAGAAGTCTATAGAAAAGTTTTTTATAAAAAGTATTTGCAAAGCCAACAGGATTTTAGTAGGCAATCCATTTTTTTCCCTAAACAAGGATAAATCCCTAATAAATAATATTTTTTCTCCCATACCTGCTTAGATTTTCAAATGGCAAATAAAAAACAAGAAATAGGCAGAGAGGAGCAACAAATCTGTAAGTGCATATTTCAATTTTTAACTCAAATGCTATGAATTAAAATTCTTATTAATTTGTATACTTGAATAACTATGAGTTCATAATTAGGTGTCCAGCTCATTGAATAAAATGAGATTATTTTAAATTGATCTCTTAAAAATCATTTGGTATTTGTATGGAAAATCAGTGCTGAATTGGTGAAGGCCTGTTGTTGTAGGCAGAGATTATTTGATTGCAAGGAAAAGAAGCAACACAAG
>NW_007860428.1:0-624 GCF_000696425.1 Galeopterus variegatus
TTTTTTTTAATCTTTGAAAATATATTTCTTTTCATGCTTTCATTACCTAAACATTCATAGCACTATCATCACAGCCCTTTTTTGCACTCTCTAGGTTTTTAAATTTTTTTAAATAATCATTTATTCTGATCTCTATGAGAACCTTTGAAGAGTGGTTGAGATAAGAGAAAGATTTCTTAGGAATGGTGATTATGTCCATCTGTCCTTAGCCTGTGTAAGTACTATGGCACAATCTGTTTTACTCACGGATAAACTGAAAAATAAAATCTATGCCAAACAGTGTAGAAGAAAAATGCCTTTTGGTTGGGTGGCTGCATGCCATCTGGAAAATGTATAGAACTAAAGTTTCTTGTGGAATTTGTAAAACATGTTTACAATGGTGTAGATTTTCCTGCATGTTCAGTGCATACTCAGTTATTGAAATCTTGCTCAAGTCATTTAATAACTTGGTTGCTACAAAGTAGCACCAATTCAAATTGCTGGACATCACTGGAAATAGCACCCAACAAGTCCTAGTAATGAGACAGCAGGCTATGAGAAAACGGAGTTTAGATGCGACAGTAACATGCCCTAGGTTCCCTGGTGTGTGATATATTCTGTATCATGTACGCATTCAGCTGTTTG
>NW_007860429.1:0-624 GCF_000696425.1 Galeopterus variegatus
CCAGACGTATTTTTTAAAAATTTCTACCTTTTTACTGGTGGATTATAATTTTTACTGATTTGGGGGTATTTTTTTTTTCCTTTTTGTCTTTTTTCGTGTCCGGCAACGGATCGCAACCCTCAGTGTCGCGCCCGTACCAGACCGGGACCGGCAATGGGATTGCAACCCTCGGTGTTGCTCCCGCACCTTGCTCAGCCGGTGAGCGGGAACCGGTCTGTATGTGGGATCCGAACCCTCGGGCGGGAGCGCCACCGCACTCCCAAGCAGCGCACTGTAGCAGTGAGCCACTGGGCCGGCCCCGATTTGGGGGTATTTTTGATCTGCAATTGGTTGAATCCTCAAATCTGGTGCCGAGGGATGTGGACGACCAATTGTAGATGTCTTGTAAAGTAAGTAACAGATGTCTTTTACACCCATAGGTGAATTTTACAGACTTACCCAAAATTTAGTCATTTACACACTAATTATAGATGATTTTCATAGCTTATTATAAACATTATATTTTAATGCTGTTACAAATTTTAACTCAATTGTCTTATAAAATCAACTAATATAACTTATAGACATTATATTTTAATGCTGTTACAAATTTTAACTCAGTTGTCTTATAAAATCAACTAATAT
>NW_007860430.1:0-624 GCF_000696425.1 Galeopterus variegatus
AGCCTCCAAAACCAATGAAACCTGTTTCCAAGCAGCTTACGTGAACTTCTCCCTTTTGGCCGTAAAAGCTTTCTCCTATACTTCCCTCACCAAATGCATTCATGGCTGGCCATGGTGTGTATTATGGATTGTAATGCTCTTTTCTATTCCCAAGTAAATTTAACATATTTGGAAGTATTTTTCTCTAGTGTTTTTTCTTTAGGTCAACACTAATATCCTCACTCTAAGGTCTAGTGCTTTTTGAGGCCCTGGGATAAACAGAAAGCCTATGCACTAGTCTCCACGCTTTTTATGGCCCTGAAATTATCCTTCTAAGTATCCATAGGTGACAAGTGCCTCCCTTTTTTTGTAACTATTTGTGCAGCAGGGAGGGCTCACATTTCTCTCCTGTCCCTCTACCACCAGTAGAGCTTTGGGCCTGGCCTCAGACTGTACACCAGGAATCTTTTCTTTTCCTTACACTTGCAGTTGAACACAGTGCTGTTCTTTCCTCCTGGATTGTGGCCAAGCTGAAGCTTCTCAGAAAGCCTCTGGCTCTCCCTGTTGGCTGAGCCCCAGTGCTCCTCTCTTTTGCTTCAGTAGTTGAATTAGAGTTGAGTCAGCTCTAGGAGTCCTTCTCAGGAC
>NW_007860431.1:0-624 GCF_000696425.1 Galeopterus variegatus
AAGCTGATTTCCTGCAAAACTGATGTGTTCTCATTTGATACCAGAGGGTCTGATTTAAGGAACTGTTGTCGCCGATTCTTGGTGACAGGCATGGAGCCAGCTGTGAACACGGTGCAGCTTGGAATTGGGTTCCTGGTTTGCTGTTGGAGCAAGTAACTGCGAAGTCTGGCTCCGACTGGGTCTGGCAGGAGGGGCTGGTGTGTTGGAGTGAGTAAGCCCGGGGAAAGCTTGCCTGCAGGAAATTTGGTCAAGATGTTCAGTTTTAACACCTCTGGTTTTCTTCCAAACCAGGAGAGGAAAGGATTCTGACTTAAGGGAGGAAGGAAGTTTTAGGGCTTTCCATGAATGGAATTCAGAGCTTGATAGATCCTGGCTTCTTTGTGGCTCAAATGAAGCTGCAGAGAGAGTGCCTGGGAGTAGAAGGACTTTTTCCCTTGGCTGGACCTTAGGCAAATTGCTGAGCTTGGAAAACAATTGATCACCAGTGGTGTTTGCTGGCTCAGCCACAGAAAGCGCTGGCTGGCCTTTGAGTTGTTCAGAGATTGGTGGTAGAGTGTGTGTGTGTGTGTGTGTGTGTGTGTGTGTGTGAGGGAATGCTTTTTTTTTTTTTTTTTTCGTGTCCGG
>NW_007860432.1:0-624 GCF_000696425.1 Galeopterus variegatus
GGGTACACCTTATAGTTTGGTGCTATAGAGACCATTCCCAATCCAGTTTTTCTCTGGGGAAATTTTTCTGCGTATGATTTGCTCTCCCTTTGCTGTCAATTTGTATGATTATGAAACAAGACAAAACTGTTACCTTTTGCTTCCTTCAGCAGACTTCTCTGTTTCATTAAAAATACATGGATATTCAACTGTTTTTGAAAATGCCGTCATAGAAAATGTAGAAGTTAGGTAATTTATATGAGAGCAGGAAAACCCAGAAGTGACAGGCAGATAACATCAAAATATCATATGATTGTAAAATGATTTAATATTCTCACCATCTTTACATAAATTCATTATCTGAAAACCACTATATTGTTGAAATAAACTGTGTGCTCACTTGAATTTGTAATGTTAATTTTTCAAAAATGCACTGAAATTCTGAAGCCTTACAGCATCTAGATAGAAATTTCACAATACCTTAACCCATTTTCTAACAAAAAGGCACCTGGTTTAAGGTATCACTAGCTATGGTAAGTTAGAGGAAAATATACATAACTTAAATTGTAGAAAACAAATATAGAGCAGTAGATTTGCTTTTATTTGTTTGTTTTTCTTTCTAGAAAACCTAAGTACAGGCTTCTA
>NW_007860433.1:0-624 GCF_000696425.1 Galeopterus variegatus
GGGGCGACACTGAGGGTTGCGATCCGTTGCCGGACACGGAAAAAGAAAAAAAAAAAAAATTGTACACACTAAATATGTTTAGTTCTTTGGATATCAATTGTACCTCAGTAAAGCTGTTTTTTAAAGCATAGAAAGAAGAAGGTACCTACTTAAGCTCTTTCCCAAATCCCCTCAGAGGGGCAGGAGAAAATAGTAGGTCTCATGGCAAAATTTTTCTTGAGCTAGCTCCCTCTTCAGATAGACATCCTTCCCCAGGAAATGTGAACTGCTGGTTGTCTAAGGAAGAGTTTTCATGTGTATGGGTAAGAAAGGAAAACCTATTCCCCATTTTGTGGGAAAAAAGAAAAAAAAAAAAAAAAGCACAAGGACATGGAGGACCAGCTGTTATAGCCAAATAATTAAAATATATAGAAGTCTTTAAAAAGCTGATTATTAAAGAGTCGATCAAGACTTACTATATATTATTTCTCCCAGATCTCGATCATTTACCACAATGATAAGAAAATGATCTTGGTAGTTGACAGACGACATGTCAAGAGCATGGATAATGAAAAGATGAAAATACCTTTTACAGATATATACATTGGAGGAGCTCCCCCAGAAGTATTACAATCCAGGTGAGGA
>NW_007860434.1:0-624 GCF_000696425.1 Galeopterus variegatus
TGTTAACATTCGATCAACACAATGAACTGCCTCGTTCTTACTTGTTAGCAGTGTAACCCCCACACCCCTGCACTCCTACACAGTGACCCCAATAATTTTTTAGTCTGCAGAAACAAAGGAGCTATGACCTCAGTTCTACCCCCAGCTCAATCCCCCAAAAGTGGGTGATGGAGGCACAGCCCACAGAGAGCTGGCAACAGTGCCAGGCACACAGGACCCTCCCCACAAGGAACCTCCATCCTCTGCAGACAAACCAACCACAGCACTGGGGGTGGAGGTAGGGGACCAAGAGCTGGTACTTTCTGTAAGGTAGAAAGAGTAGCACTGATCTGTACCCTCCCACGGATGTTAGCGCCTCCATACCTCTGGGATCCCCATTGCCAGGTACACTCTGGCCAGGGGGCACCTCCAGTTTCCAATCTCTCCTTCCACCCAACTGACCTGCTCTGCATTTCCTCTCAGCCAGCTGCTGCTTTGGAAAACAGTCTGATAAACAGATCCTAAGCGAAGTGATAATCTATTTATTTTAAGAGTTGCCAGTGCATCGCATTTTCCAGAACCAGCAAAACTGATAATGTTCTTTTTTTGTAATCAATCTCAATCAATCACTGAATTCTTCAATAC
>NW_007860435.1:0-624 GCF_000696425.1 Galeopterus variegatus
AAGTCCCAGTATGGGATTTTTTTCCCAGCTAGTGTTTGAGACCAAACCAAACAAACAATAGCCCCAAATCCAAATTGTATAATTAGCCAATAAAGGCCCTTCACCAAGACAAAGCCACCCTCCCCTCAAAAGCTGATGCTGTCCCCTTGAGACTCATTCTCCTCCTCAAGACCCTCACCCCAAGGTCCAGCTGTCATTTTTATTTGACTCACAACTCAAATGCCCAGGGACTCCTTTCCCTTCTGCACTTTCTTACATAATTCCACACCCATCTCTTGTTGCTATTGTCACTGTTAGATGTCCTGTTTTTTCCATTTCTGTCCTCTCATCCCCTGCTCACAAACGGCACATACATAATCATAAGAAACATTTTGCAGGGAGGATGGAATTCTGCATTTTGGGCAGGCTAAGAATCTCTTTTCACTCCCATCCCAAATAAGATGTTTATCTGATAGCTTCCAGAGCTCACACTGCCTCGAGCCTATTTTTGCTGAAATCTGTCCCCCTCAGGGACCTGGCCCAAGGTGGTGCTGGACACTGACGTCAACAGGTGTGCTTTGGAAGTTCCTAGGAGGGCCGTGTGCTTGTATGCCCTGGGAGCTATTCCTGAATGGGGGCCCCCAA
>NW_007860436.1:0-624 GCF_000696425.1 Galeopterus variegatus
GAGATTATTAATTACTCACAGTGCCCTTTCTCCCTTTCCTCTTTAACAATAGGCTTGATTCCCTTTCCTCTTTACAATAGGCTTGATTCTTAGCTGGGCACGTGGCTTCACAGTTAGAGATCACATTCCCTTCCCTCTTATGTAGATGGGTGCAGTTCACATGACTAAGTTTAGACTTACAGGATGTGTGTGGAAGTGATAATTGCAACTTCTGAAACTTCTTCATGATGTACTCATTGATGGCAGATTTCCTCTTTCTCCTTTTCACGACCTGGAATGTAAATGGCATGGTGAGGTAGCTTTTATGACAAGTATAAGGGCAAACTTCAGAAAGTGATGAAGCAAAGAGATAGAATAGAGCCGTAGTCTCTAACTAACCTCTTAGAGCCAAGTTGCTCTGCAGCCAGAGACTCCTCCCCACTGACAACTTTTGTTTGCTTGTTAGGAAGAAATGTAATTCTGTTCTGTTTAGACACTATATTACTGCAACTTAGTTTGCAGTATACACTGCATATTTCAATATTTCGAGATACTCTGTATGTATATTGAAACTGGAAAAAATGATATATTATGTAGAAAATTTCATGAAACAGATATAAGCCTAGGTTTTAAAGTTAGGTAACT
>NW_007860437.1:0-624 GCF_000696425.1 Galeopterus variegatus
AGGTTCTGGGTGACACAAAAATGCCAAGAACACATCAAAAGAAGATGATGAGGCTGTTGGCCAAGACCTTCAGAAAAAACATCACTGAGCTCACAGCAAAGTTCACATTTGTGGTCAGATGCATCCTGTATCCCATGATCATGCCTCACTCAATGGAGGCAGGAGGAAGGTGCAGAACTTGAAGGGGATTATGCAACATGGTGAGAGAGTGGCCTTCATCTCTATGGAAATATTTTTGTAACTTTGCTCCTTTGAGTGGATTGAGATATTTCATTTTTTGCTCTTGAACCTTAGTAAGCCTCATTATATCAGTAAGGTTCCCTATGATTTTTTTTGTCAATAGTCTCTGTATTAACTTTGAACAATGGAAAAAGTCTACGGAGTCTAAAACAGGGAGTGCATCTTGGAAGTGGAAATGACACTCTCGCTTTACAAGGAATACTCACATTTACTTAGTAAAACATTTTAACCCCTTTCTTTTCTATTTTCCTTTTTTTCCTTGCTACAAGAAAATATTATTTAAACATTTACTATGCACAAATCGCTATGTTAGGTACAATGGGGTTTTTAGTAAAGTTGGGTTAGGTATGGTCCCTGATGTAAAGGAAGTTAAATACTTAAATA
>NW_007860438.1:0-624 GCF_000696425.1 Galeopterus variegatus
AATCATTTCTTAATGATTCCTGGCTCTGTGTCTTTGTACAAGCTGTTTCATTTTTCTGAGTCACAGTCTCCTCACTTTAAAAATGGGCATATTGGGAGTTTCTACTATCGACTGGATTTGAGTCAGACTTAAATGAGATAGAATATATGGGGCATCGTTAGCACAATATTCAGCATACAATATGGGCCCAGAAAGTGGAATGACTATCGAAAAACTGTAATATTGTCTTAGTGTCTTATTGTGATTGTTCTCTAGGAAGAATAGGTCTGGTCGGAATTGTGTGCAAAAATGTCTTATCCTAAATAATGGAAGGTTCTGATTCTGTCTAGCTAAGCTTGTGAGTTACGCCTTATGATATAGATATTAGTCCTTAAATACTTAAAGTAAATATCAACCTGAAGATTACTTAGTTTACTTTAAAACACATACATGTTCCTACTCTATCTTAGGCACTATACTGGCAGTAAATTAAAAATTTCACTAGCATTAATGACTGACGTCAGCTAAATTCTCAAGGCCCTGGGAGTTTGGGTATGTGGCAATAGTCATGTCCCCCACATCCTGGAACATTGCTTAACAGTTTACTTTAGGCCTATAGTTCTAACATAGTGTTGGCTCATAGAG
>NW_007860439.1:0-624 GCF_000696425.1 Galeopterus variegatus
CCTAATCTACTCCAACTACTAATCCATTTACTGTGTATATTTTTGCATCTTCCAGAATATTATATAATTGGAATTATAAAGTATTAACCTTTTTAGACTGGATTCTTGTACTTAGTAACGTGTATTTAAGACTCATTTAAGTCTTTTTGGCTTGATAGTACATTTTTTTAATGATCAAATATTATTTGTTGTTTGAATGTACCACAATTTGCTTGTCCTTTCTTCTATTGAAGGATATCCTGGTTGCTTCTAGTTTTTAGTAATTGTGAATAAAGCTACTATTTATAATTTGTATGCAGATTTTTGTGTGGACATAAGTTTTCAGATCAGTTCGGTAAGTATCTAGGAGTACAATTTCTGGATCATATGGTAAGACTATATTTAACTTTGTAAGAAATTGCCAAATGGTCTTCAAAGTGGCTTTACCATGTTTTCTTTCCAGCAGCAATGAATGAGAGTTCCTGTTGCTTTGATCTTCTCCAGCAGTTGGCATTGTCAGGTTTTTTTTGGATTTTAGTGAGGAGCCCTAATCCAATGTGACTGGTGTCCTTATAAGAAGAGGGAAAGACACCAGGGATGTGTCTGTGTGCATATGCACACCGAGAAGAGACCACATGAGGTTAT
>NW_007860440.1:0-624 GCF_000696425.1 Galeopterus variegatus
CTCTTTGTCTTTGAGTTTTGCCAATTTGACTATAACATGCCTTGGCGAAGCCCTTTTTGGGATGAATACGTTAGGGGATCATTGAGCTTCCTGGATCTGAAGATCTGTGATTTTTCCTATACCTGGGAAGTTTTCTGCCACTATTTTATTGTATATGTTTTGAAAACATTCTCCTTTTTCCTCCCCTTCTGGAATACCCATGACTCGGATATTTGAGCGTTTAAGGTTGTCTAATATCTCTCTCAGATTTTCTTCAATATCTTTGATACTCTTTTCTTTTCTGCTTGTGTTATTCCAAACAGCCCATCTTCAAGTTCAGAGGTTCTCTCTCTTTTTTTTTTTTTGTCTTTTTCCGTGTCCGGCAACGGATTGCAACCCTCAGTGTCGCCCCCGTACTGGACCGGGACCGGCAATGGGATCGCAACCCTCGGTGTTGCTGCCATGCCTCGCTCAGCCAGTGAGCGGGAACCAGTCTGTATGTGGGATCCGAACCCTCGGCAGGAGTGCCGCCGTGCTTCCCAAGTGGCGCACTATAGCAGTGCGCCACTGGGCCGGTCCCAACAGAGGTTCTCTCTTCAACTTCCGTTATCCTGCTGGGTAAACTCTCCATTGTGTTTTTTATTT
>NW_007860441.1:0-624 GCF_000696425.1 Galeopterus variegatus
CTGTGAGCCCCAGGCCGAGTGTGAGGCTCGGGGCATGTCCAGGGCCCCATGTAGGTGTCCAAGTTCCCTCGTGGTATAGGGCCAAGGTGGGCCCCGTCTGATGCGGCCCATGACTACCTTTGTTCGTGGCTCTGGGCCTGGCCCTCAACCCGACTCTGATGAAATTCCAGGGCCACCAGCTTGGTGACTAGGGCCTGCGCCGTCTCTGTGATATGCTCTGGAGCAGGACTCCCAGCAGTGACCCACAGATCCGAATCCCTGGGGTGCCTGAGGCTCAGCCGTGACTTGGCTGCGCTCGCCTTGCTCTGCCTGAGCCCGTCAGCTCCTCCCAGGGCCGCAGGTCTGCAACCAAGTCTTCCTCTCCAGAGCTCAGTAACTCTGCTCCCAGAATGCCTTGCTGCTGGCATGACCAGGCTGACCACAGATGAACTGTGACCACCCCCGACAACAATTACCCGTTACTGCTGTCCACAGCTCCTCACGGACAGGTTCCCCGTCCCCAACCCCTACCTCAGCCCCACTCATAAGTGGAACCCAGCTGAAACAGGAGTCAGTCATCTCCACTCTGCCCCTGGCCTGGGGGGACACAACCTGTTGGCTCATCTTTGGTACCAGCCTCTGCCA
>NW_007860442.1:0-624 GCF_000696425.1 Galeopterus variegatus
TATTGATTGCTATTGGTCTGTTCAGGTGAAAAGCAGATTATTTTCTCATCCAAAAACACAAAAACTGACCTGAAATGGTATGAAATATTTATAGTGTTCATTTATCCCACTCATATGAACACTCATGTTTTATTTCAAATGTATATGTTTGGTTAGATAGTACAATAATCAGTATACAGTGTATGCATTAAATTTGTTTATTAAAATTCAAAAATTTCTTAATTTGAAATTTGGCTTCGTGTCTTTCTATATAATGTGAATCAGAACCAGCTAAATTGCATAAAACTTTTTTCTTTTTCAAGTATAATTATGGCTTTTGAGTTTCTCCTCGTTAATTAGCTCATCTGTGGAGGTTAGGAAGAGGGCTAGAATAATAATACCCTATTCTGAAAATAAATGATCTCTATCCTACAAATGTATTATGAGTGCAGGTATTAACCCTTCTTTGCTGATGTGGAGACTGACAGATGAAATAGCTTGCCTATTGTCATTTCACAGGTCACCATGGAATCACAGCTCAACACCTTTCCTAATGATCGTATTATTGCTCTCATTTCTCTCATCTCTAATCCTTTGACATGATTCTTAATATCAAAAATTTGAGCTGTTAGTGGTGACAATGAC
>NW_007860443.1:0-624 GCF_000696425.1 Galeopterus variegatus
GTCTCCAGCCTTGTCAGTGTGTCCTGGGGACAGTCGTCTGTGTGTGTATATGCGCCTGCAGCGGAACTCAGCTCAGAGTGACAAGGGGAGGCTGAGGGAGCAGTTGGAGGTGGGTGGGACACAAGTGACCATCAGTGCTCAGAGAGAATGTAACAATGAGGCTTTGGGTCACCCAGGCCAGGCCCGCAGGCATCCTGCCTGGAGCAGGGGGAGTTCCATACCTCCCTGCCCTGCGTTCCCCGAGCCCTCCCTGAGCTGATGCTCAGTGTGCGAGTGGGGACCATCGCAATCCCCGCAGACGGGGTGATGATGAAGCTGAAAACAAAGGGTTGTTGCTGCCAAGGAGCTTCAATTTCCTGTTAGATTCAAGGCCCCTTGTAGCACCCAACACCCCACAACTCTCTCACAAGTGCCAGCAGCCTGACGTTCTCTCGGAAGGAAAGAACACCAGGGGCTAAGGTCCAAGATGCAAATAATGCAGAGGCAGGAGGGGCCCACATGCAGTGAGCACCTGCCATGGCCATGTGGGTGCTGAGGGTCCCTGTGTGCCAACCCCCTCGCTGTGCATCAGTCTGATGAAGTCAGCATCACCCCCACATACACGTGTGGGAACTCAGGCTCAAA
>NW_007860444.1:0-624 GCF_000696425.1 Galeopterus variegatus
AGGTCTTCTCACTTAACAGTATCTTATTTAGTTAGGTGTTCAATAAATAAATAATAAAGAAATGAAGCAATATATTTAAAAATTATTACTCAATAAACATCTATTTTCCCTGATATTATCAATATTTTTTCAGTGTATTCTAATATTTTCAAGCATAAAATTATCAGGTTATCATGGGAAAAGAAACCTAAAGATATACAGATCTAGTGGTCACTGGATCATGCAAATGCTAAAAATATTTAAAATATTTAAAAAATGGATGGAGATGTGTTGAGGACAAGATGTATCACAATATTCTATGAAAATTTAGAATATGGTGGGTTTTTTTATCTTGTGCTTTCCACAGCGTGATAATTCAACTTTTTCCAGAATAACAAAATTTATTTTTAGGATTTGAAAACATAATAAATATACAAACATTAATTATACTTCTCAATTATTATTGTGGTAAGTATTATAAATTTATTTTTTCTTTGAAGTTTTATTTCCAGTAGATTTGACTTGGACAAAATCTATTATGGCATTATTTTTTATTTTAATAAATAATTCTAATATACTTTACGTCATTATAAATTAATTTAGCCTTTGAATGCCTAGTTGTGTTTTTTTCTCTGCCTCCTAGGA
>NW_007860445.1:0-624 GCF_000696425.1 Galeopterus variegatus
AAAAGGATTGTGACAAGGGGGGCAGAAAGAAACTGGCAATAGAACATTCTGACCACAAAGTCTGCAAGCATCTCAAGAATCAGGCAAAAGGTTTTTCTTTTATAGAAAGGAGTAAACAAGGTTAGAAAGAACCAGATGTGAGGAAGTGGAAAGAGGGAGGTGTGAAAGGAGAGCAATTGAGAGGACTTTTTACTCCAAGGCCAGCCTGTTTTCAGGAGGGGTTGTCTGCTGGCTCGGCGTGACCATGGGCCAAAGTTTACAGGTCTGGGGGAAAGAGAGAAGCTTAACCAAAGCTTGATTAGCTATTCACGTATGAGGCAAAGGATGAGAATTTGGAGGATCTGGGTCTGGTCTTGCAAAGTGGGGCACGTTCACGTGAGTCTCATGAAAGTCGTGTGGGAAAGGGTGGTGCCTTACAATAACGGTTTTCCGGAACACAAAGGGAAAGGGGATTTCTTAGGTAAAAGTCAACACTGACAACTCATAGCAGTAGATATTGTAGATAATGTATATTTTCTCCCTCCCCGCCCCTGAGGTTTTGAGACTTGAGAAGTTTAAGAAACCGACACAACGCAGATTAACAGAAGAAAAGATATAAAACTTTATTATGTGCACAGACGCATC
>NW_007860446.1:0-624 GCF_000696425.1 Galeopterus variegatus
TCAACAATGGCTTGTCCTTGGGGGTTATAGGGAATTCTTGTAGTATGTTTAATGTTCCATTTTATTATGAATTCTTGTAAGGCTTTGCTAGAGAAACAAGGCCCATTATCTGTTTTAATTTGTGCTGGCAGCCCTAAGGTGGCAAAACACTGCAGCAGGTGATTTTTTGCATGCTTGGCAGCTTCCCCTGCGTGTGCTGTGGCCCAACACACATGTGAATAGGTGTCATCAGACACAAAAACATATTTGAGTTTCCCAGAAGTTGGGAAGTGAGTTACATCAGTTTGCCACAGCACATTAGGCTTGAGTCCCCTAGGATTGACCGCTGGCGGTTGTAAGGGGGGTACTTGCAGATAAGGAAGGCATGACTTGCATGTGTGTACAATCCTTTTTAGCTGTGAAATAGGTATATTTGGAAGCCTGGCATGTAGACCCCGCCAGTTTACATGAGTTAAAGTGTGCAGTTGGCTGGCACTATCTATTGTATATATTTTAGGGCCCTGAGAGGCAAGAGTGTCTGCCTGGGCATTTCCAGTGGCTAGAAAACCTGGCATCCCTTGATAACCCCGAAGGTGTTGAACAAAAGTAGGGTTATTGCGGCCTTGTAAGGTACTCCTTACTTGT
>NW_007860447.1:0-624 GCF_000696425.1 Galeopterus variegatus
TGTCCTCTCAAACATTGAAAATTGTGTTTTATTCCAACTTCACTGGAAACTGAAATCATCCCAAATCTCACAACAGGATCTGCTGATCAGCATTAGAGCCAACATTTAAAAACAAAAGAAAATTACAGTTTTAATATGAAAGACAACCCATGTTATTTTGAGGTAATTTTGACTGAAATAATTATATTCACTTTATTTTCATATTTTGGCACTGAATATTTTGCTAAGGTAACTAAAAGGGGTGGTGAGGTCACTTAACAGTTATTCTATTTTTTTTTCCCCTCTTATTTTATCCAGTGAGCTTCTTTTGAAAAAGGATTAATATTTATCTTTATTATTTATGTAGTATTTCTAGGGATCAACTTTGTTAACTCATGCACTGGAAATGATGGAGGTTCACTACATTAAGTTGGTTTAATGCATATAGTTTTAATATGAGTTCTAAAACACATTGATAAATTGGAATTTTTAATATAACAATGCAATTGAATACAAAAAGGAATTGATTAAAATGTAAAAAATAAATAAAGGAGTGTGAAAAACTTGTGGTATTCCATGGTTCGAAACAGGAGGATTTTCTTCTATTGTTCTGAAGTGTAAGAAGCCAATATTAATGTAGCAATG
>NW_007860448.1:0-624 GCF_000696425.1 Galeopterus variegatus
AGCCACTGTGAGCAGGGCTGCCACTGGCATCAACGTCCCAGCCCAAGTCCTGACACTGGCTCTACTCGGCCAGGCCTGGGCCAGGGTCCTGCGGACCAAGAGTGAAGAGGTGACTGCCCAGTGAAAGCAGGGAGGCAGTCCCCAGCGGATGGGAGAGCGGGTGGTGGGCAGGGAAAACCGCAGGTGTCCGCCGTGGCCCCAGCCCTTCTCCTGGAAGAGCAGGTTGGTGTGTTTGAAAAACACGAGGACTCCGGTCCCTGCTCTGTCACATCGCTTCTGAGCTGTGTGACTCAGTGAAGCCCACACTCTCTCCAAGCCTGTGTCCTCACCCAAGTAACCTCACAGGGTCGTTCTAAGAAGCAGGTGAGATGACGCCTGTGCAGGTGCTTTGAAACTTCTAGTACCTTTGCAGGAGAGGCAGGTGAAGGGGCAGCAGAGGTTAAAGGGGAGGGAGGGGCCGCTGGGGGGAGCCCTTAGACTGGGATGGAATAAAATCAGAACTCGGGGCCTCAGATAACAACAGGCAGCATTTATTACCAATCTCTCTTGTAGGATCAGAGACCTAGATTGTCTGAGCCTCATTGTTCTGGGAGGTTCTGGAAGGGCAGGGACATTTGGTGGCAT
>NW_007860449.1:0-624 GCF_000696425.1 Galeopterus variegatus
GTAATATGATCCTTATAACAAGAAATCTTTAATACGAGGAACTCAAGCAATTACACAATAATAAAACAAATAACCCAGTTAAAAACTGGACAAAGGAACTGAATAGACATTTTTCAAAGGAAGACATACAAATGGCCAACAGGTATATTAAAATATGCTCAACATCACTAGTCATCAGGGAAATGAAAATTAAAACCATATTGAGATATCATCTCACCCCAGTTAGACTGGCTGTCATCGAAAAGAGAATAACAACTTCTGGTGAGGATGTGGGGAGAAAGGGCCACTCATACACTGTTGGTGGGACTGGAAATTAGTACAGCCATTATGGAAAACACTATGAAGGTTTTTCAAACAACTACAGAGAGCTCTTCCATATGATCCAGCAATCCCAGTTCTCGGTATATATCCAAAGGAATGGAAATCAGCACATCAAAGGGATACCTGCACTCCCATGTTCATCACAGCTCTGTTTACAATAGCCAAGACAAGGAACCAACCTAAATGTCCATCGATGGATGATTGAATAAAGAAAATGTGGTATATATACACCACGGAATACCACTCTGCCATTAAAAAGAATGAAATTCTCCCATTTGCAACAACATGGATGAGCCTGGAGAA
>NW_007860450.1:0-624 GCF_000696425.1 Galeopterus variegatus
GATAATGTGAGCTTTGTAAATTCTGTAGTACAGGATTAGAGTCAAAGATACCAGTGTATATGCAGATAGATATAAGATATAGACAGAGACATACGCTGATATAGATTAGTAGATAGATACAGATCTGTGAAATGTTGAATAGCTAGATATAGACATGTATACACGTGGGTTAGTGTGCACATGTATTTCTTAGCTCTGTGTGCTAAGAAGATACAGCCCAGAAGCAATGAACACAAATCTTGGTCTCTAAATATATTTCTCCAATATAAGAAATCCGGTCCTTTTAGAGAAAGGGTTGCTTCTAAAGCTGAGACTGTGAGAATATAAGATGATCCTGGAGCTCCCAGAGACTCAGGAGAGTAAGGACAAGAAATTTGTCAAGGTCAATGACTCCTAGACACTGAGGGTAAGTGTTGACTCCTAGACACTGAAGGTAAGTGACCACATAGGCAGTTGGACATACAAGACTGCATGCAGTTCAGGAGCGTGGGTCCAGGCTGGATATGTAAATTTGTGAGTCATCAGCATATTGATGTTATTTAAAGTGAGTTTTAAAGAAATACCAGTGTGAGAAAATAAGGGTAAATAATGCAAAGAGTCTGAGAAGAAATGGTTTCTGAGGTA
>NW_007860451.1:0-624 GCF_000696425.1 Galeopterus variegatus
TTCTAATCACAGCTTAATCTCTCCCAGAGCAGCTGCTCTGAGACCTGCACCTTGATTCTTCACTCTCCCTGAGCCCCCATCTTACTACTGAGCCTCTCCTCCTGGACTCTGGCCAGGACCTGCCTCTTATCTCAAGTCCTCATCCCTCTGCCTCAAAATCTTCCTGAGGGGCCGGCCCGGTGGCGCACTGCTACAGTGCACCGCTTGGGAAGCGTGGCGGCGCTCCCGCCGAGGGTTCGGATCCCACATGCAGACCGGCCGCTCACTGGCTGAGCGAGGTGCAGGGAGCAACACGGAGGGTTTGCGATCCCGTTGCCGGTCCCGGGCCGGTGCGGGTGCGACACTGAGGGTTGCGATCCGTTGCCAGTCATAAAAAAAAGACAAAAAGGAAAAAAAAAAAAATCTTCCTGAAATGACTGGCAAAAGGTGTTGGGGAAAGGAGAACCTCCCACGCTGCCTGGACACAACTGGCAAACTCTCACTGGAGCACAATTTGGTGATGTGTATAACCTTTGACCTGGCCGTTCAGCTTCTAAAAATTCATTCTAAAGAAAGAATTGGACAAGTGCACCAAGAAATCCACAAAGATGTTCTTTGCAGTGTTGTTTATAAAACATACCCTCC
>NW_007860452.1:0-624 GCF_000696425.1 Galeopterus variegatus
CAGGATTCCATTACCCAAGTATTTCAACTCTCTATCTTTCAGCTCTATATTTCTTTCAGAGCTATGGACTATATTGGAAATGAACCAAAATGTTGGTCGATAAGCCAATTTAAAATTGGGTCTCTTAACCCTGTCAAAAATGGAAGAATAAATTTACATACTTTTGAAACCATTAGAATTATTTGATCTGACTTTAAATTAAATAAAATTGTTACGAGTCCTGATGCCTATCTTTTTCTTTGCAGACCATGAAATCTATTCTAAAACCATAAGGGCAGTTGTCTGTGATGAGTACTGTTGTCGTTTTAAATATGCTTTTCACAAGAGCAGATTGATTCTTGGTTTATATTGTCAAATGGCATTCTGCAGCATATATTGACATTAAAGTCTGTTTTGAAAATAAAGTGTGTGTAGGCATGAGTGTGCTTGTGTGTGTAAATTCATGTGTGTGTGAGAGTATATGTATGTCTATTTACAGATTTTGGACCCGATGGGGCAGTTAAATTACATATCTGAGAATTAGCTTATTTATTTACGATCTTATAAACAACTAAATTATTTCCTGGGAATTTGTATCAGATATATTTTAGTGGTTTAGTCAGTAAGTTACAGCACTATTCCTTA
>NW_007860453.1:0-624 GCF_000696425.1 Galeopterus variegatus
GATGAGTAATATTAAAGAGTAAGCATAAGAATGACTCAACAAAGGTAAATGGGGTGGTTTTTTAATCACCCAGATGCCATCCTGAAATATTTAGGTGATAATGAGGGGAGGTGGGTGCGGTGGAGGAGGTTGACTCATCGTGGTTTACCATATCTGAGCAACTGTGACATGTTATTTAGCATTTCTTTAGCATCTTTTTATACAGTGCTTGGCCCTTGCCACATGCACCTTCTCTTGACTTGACAAAATTGGTTCATCTAATAGTGGATGAGAGAGAGCAGTCCAGTCCATGTTCTTTAATAAGACTGTTCCCACCATCCTGCAAGACCTAACAAATTTACCTTTCTTCAAAAAGGTTTTTCTGATTCCTTCTGAGTAGCTATATTTCCTTCCTTTAAATTTTCAAAGCATTTATCTTTGGACTCATCTTTTTTTTTTTTTTAAATTAACAAACATTTATGTAGTCAGTTCATCCCCTAACAGCCTTTTAGATTATGTTCCCTGGGGACATGGACTATGTCCCAATCATGGTTTTTTTTTTTTTTTTTTAATTAAATTTTTTTAAATTGGAATATGTGTTCCAACTATTTAAAGCCCTGGTATTATGTTCATAAACATAGATGA
>NW_007860454.1:0-624 GCF_000696425.1 Galeopterus variegatus
TTCTGCTCAGCTTTGGTCCTGGAGTCCCAGCACCACGCAGCTGGAGCCACAGGCTCCCGTGTGCAGTGGGCTGGAGAACCCCACACTGAATGGCTGGGAAACGTCACTTGGTCCCTCTGTGTTGAGCACTTTTATGAATAGATTCCCTGGGAAGAAAAGCCATGTTGCAGAGCCTCCATTCCTGGTCCCTCCGGGTGCAGGCCTGACCCTCTGTGTGTGCTCATGTCTGCAGAATGACAGTGTAAGAGGGGAGGTGATTTCTTGGAAGAAAAGAAGCCTCCTGGTGATTAGGTGAAGAAAGGAACTCTTGCACCACCCCACAGGCTCGCTCTGTTCTCAGGAAACAGAAGTTTCAAGATTAGTTTTTAAAAAATCAGAAAAAAATAAAATAGGGCTCCCTCTTTCTAAGTTAAACATTCAGTTAAACATATAGTTCAGACACTCTGTCCACTGAGTCATCTCTGTTACATGATCCACGGAATGCCTGCTCGGTGCCCATCGCGTTCCAGGCAACCTCTCTGAGACAATGTCAAGGAGTTAGGAAAAGAAAATGCTGGAATTGGAGGAAGGGAGAGAAGTCTTTGAGGGTGGAGACTAGGGTTCATGAGGTGAGGTGTGAGGGCC
>NW_007860455.1:0-624 GCF_000696425.1 Galeopterus variegatus
TACTTCTAAGCCTTTTCATATAATTTCTTTGTCATTTTCCAGGCTCATTTTTAGAAATTGGATAATAATGAGTAATTGATTTCTTCTATCATTGACTTGGAACAAGTATGCCAAGGTAAAAGTGAGGCTAATATTTGAGAAACTTGTAAGTAGATGTCATAAACATGAGTCTATTTGAATGAGGCAAGTAAATTAAAAAAAAAAAATGAAAAGTTCCTAATAATAATAATTTTATGATGTTTCTGCTCTTAATTATCATTATACTTATGTCCAACATACCCCAACCTTGATAGGTACACAACATTTATCTTTATACATATGATCTTATAACTTACCCCATGTTTAGATCATATTTTCAGTCAGAAAAATAAAATAACCCGTGTTTAGATCATATTTTCAGTCAGAAAAATAAAATACCTTTCACTTCTCTGCCAGAAGTAAGGTAAGAATAAATTTGAATAAACTAAGTAGATGCAAAATCTGAAAAGTTGCCAAGTGGAGTAATAAATGTGATTTTTAACCTGCCTTAATTTCATCACCATCAGCATTTATTATTTTTGTATGTTGAAATATTTTCTAAACTTCTCCAAAATTTCCCAACAGCCTGCCCATAGTGGATTGAAT
>NW_007860456.1:0-624 GCF_000696425.1 Galeopterus variegatus
AGAAATAAAAATACGGGGTTGATAACTGGTTAGTCGCTCTCTGATGAAAATGTTTAAATGCTGGTTTGAGGATGCATGTCTCAAACCAGCATGAAGTCCTGGCTCCTTAACTGGGTCACCAGGTCTCCTGTGACCGGGCCTAGTTGACCTTTTCCACCACTCCCTCAGCTCAGCTTTCTGCTGTCAGGGTACCTCCTGCCTGAACTGTCCCTCTCCACTCTGTTCCACTCCTAGATATTGCTTGGTTCATTTCACCTAATCCTTTGAGATCTCATCTCTTTCAGGAATCCCCCCTCCCCTCTTCCTACTGTCCACCCGATGAACCCCACCATATTATTTATCACAATGGGCAATAAATCTTTGTCTTAATGTCACCCACCTTTCTCCAACAGACTGTACACTTCCCAGGGCCAGGAAATGGTTTATCTTATATCTCCAGGGTAAAGAATATAATACACACTCAATGCAGACTGATGTATGCATGACTAATGAATGAATAAATGGACAAACCACATCTCCTCTAAGAGGAGTGAAAAATTACATCTACAACCACTGGGGGGCAGTCTTGGGTAACTCCAGCGATGGGCCCTGGGGGCACAGACAGAGTGGAATTTCTCTCTGTTA
>NW_007860457.1:0-624 GCF_000696425.1 Galeopterus variegatus
GATCAGTGTGTCTGTTTTTATGTCAGTACCATGCTGTTTTGGATATTATAGCTTTGTAGTATACTTTAAAGTCAGGCAGTGTTATGCCTCCAGCTTTATTTTATTTTATATATTTTTTTGCTCAGAGTTGCTTTGGCTATGCTTGGTCTCTTGTTATTCAATATAAATGTCTGGATAGTTTCTTCCCACTCTGAGAAAAATGTCATATGATTTTTGGTGGGGATTGTATTGAATTTATATATCACTTTTGATAGTAGGTACATTTTCACAATATTGATTCTTCCAATCCGAGAGCATGAGATATCTTTCCATCTTCTTGTATCCTCTTTAATTTTTCTTAGCAATGGATTGTAGCTCTCATTATAGAGATTTTTCACATCCATGGTTAACTCTATCCATAAGTATTTTATTTTTTTTGGCGGCTATTGTAAATGGACAAGCTTCCTTGATTTCTCTTTCTGCATGTTCACTGTTGGAGAATAGAAATCCTACTGCTTTTCCTGTGTTGATTTTGTATCCTGCAACTTTGTTAAAATCATTTATCAACTCCAAGAGGTTTTTGGAGAGGCTTTAGGCTGTTTGATATATAGGATCATGTCATCTGGAAACAGGGACAGTTTGACT
>NW_007860458.1:0-624 GCF_000696425.1 Galeopterus variegatus
CAGTGTAATATTTAGGTATTTGTCATTCTATTTCAGTTCATTTTTCTAAAAAAGCTGATACTACATAAGAAATTATTTTGCAGCATGATAAACATGGGATAAATGTTAATATTTACAACTGAGAGACAGTAATTATATGTGTAAATTTAAAAGATAAAAGTAATGAGTATGTCAAAATCAAAATCTCTGTAGCTGAAAGATTAGTTGCTTAATTATATATTTCAGTTTTTAATGGCTAAGTTTTTAATCATTATTAAGGACAAAGAATATAGGATATGTGGCCCAAATCTTTGAAAATTTATTTGGTCTTAGTTTGTGGTCTATTTTTATTCATATAAACTAGAAAATGATGTGTATTCTATAATTAGTAAGTTAAAAGATCTACATATGTTCCTTAAATCAAGCTTTATACTTAGGTTGTTCAAATATCCTATAAGCTTACTGGATACTTTTCTACCTAATCTGCCAATTACTGAATTACATGAAGAAAACCTTGAACTATGCTGTAGATTGATTGAATTGTGTCCCCCTGGATTTATATATTATAACCTTAATCCTCACTATAACTGTTGAGGGTGGGAAATCTTATTATGGTAATTGAAAGGTGGCTTTGAAGAGGTAATT
>NW_007860459.1:0-624 GCF_000696425.1 Galeopterus variegatus
TCTATTATATAGTCAGAGACCAGTAAAATAACTCTAGAATAAGTCTGTGTGGGCTCATTGTAAGATGAACTTGGGCCTAAACTTCATCCACTGTCTGATCTCTATTGTAACATGGAGATCTTGGGCCAAGACTCCACTGTCATCTCATCTCCATAGGCCCCTAACTGACAAGTATACATGGTGGTATTTTGTGTGTTTATGGATCAGCATTAGTTGATAGGTAGTATTGAATAATGCCAGGAAAAACTGATTATTTCCCCTTTTCCTTTCTTCTTTTAACCTATTAAACTCATTTATTCATTTTTAAACTGAGATATAATTGACATAGCATAAAATTCACCCTTTACCCCCTCTCTCTTTTTTTTTTTAATTCTATTGATCTATATTTCTATCCTGCACCAGTACCACACTGTCTTGACCACTGTAGCTTTATAGTAGGGTTTGGAGTCAGAAAGCGTGAGTCCTCTGATCCTTCACCTCTTTTTCAAAATTGCTCTTGCTGTTCTGGGTCCCTTTCATTTCATGTGAATTTCAGGATTAGCTTGTCAATATCTTCAAAAATAGAGATTGGAATTTGGTAGAGATTGCATTGAATCTGAAGATTAATTTGGAGAGTGTTGCCGT
>NW_007860460.1:0-624 GCF_000696425.1 Galeopterus variegatus
GAGAGAATTTATTTTTAGGACTGATTAGTAGTTCACAACTATAAAATTCAAGCCCTGGTATAAATAGTCTGAAATGTGGCCTCCCGTCTGGACTTTTGTAATATTCTATGACATATGAAATAAAAGCCTCTTTAAAATAGTTAAGTAAAATATTCATAACAAATTATATCAGATAAGATACAAAATTATAGAAACAGATTTTTTTTTTTTTGGCAGCTAGCTGGTATGGGGATCTGAACCCTTAACCTTGGTGTTATCAGTACCATGCTCTCCCAAGTGAGCTAACTGGCCAGCCCTAGAAACAGGTTTTTTTTTTTTTTTAAATTGAAACAATGGATTGTACATATCTGTGGGGTAGTGTGTTGAATATCAGTGCCGGTGTGCAATACATGATGCTCAAATTAGGGTAATTACTATTTTCAGCATTATACAATGTAATCATTTTTTGTGGCTCTTTACCAATATCTCACTATGCCCCTCTCGCCCCCTTTGCCACCTCTGGTAACCTCAGTTCCGTTCTCTCCTTTTGAAAGTTCAACATGTTATTGTGATTGTTGTATCTTTCTTCCTTTTTTTATGTATCTGGTTTGGTTTTTTTTTTTTTTTTTTTTTTTTTTTTTTCCC
>NW_007860461.1:0-624 GCF_000696425.1 Galeopterus variegatus
TCACCTAGCACACCATATACAGCAAGAAGTCCTTGAAATGACTGAAAAGGAATTTGAAGCAGCAATCTCAAGGAAAGTCAGTGAGATCAAAGATGACTCAAAAGGCACAACAAAATGAGAAAAAGTATCCAGGATCTCAAGAAGGAAATGTGCAAAGGGACTATTGCCCTAAAAAAAAGAATGTAGCAGAACTCATGGAACTGGAAGTGTCATTAAATGAAATTTGTAACATAACTGAGAGCTTTGTCAGCATGCTAGAATGAGCAGAAGAATAAATTTGTGGTCTTGAAGACAGTCTTTTCTTTTCTTTTAAAAAAAGATGACCGGTAAGGGGATCTTAACCCTTGACTTGGTGTTGTCAGCACCACGCTCAGCCAGTGAGCGAACCGGCCATCCCTATATAGGGATCCGAACCCATGGCCTTGGTGTTATCAGCACTGCACTCTACCGAGTGAGCCACGGGCCAGCCCTAAAGACAGTCTTTTCAAAATAACACCAGTGGACCCCCCCAAAAAGAAAGAAAAAATAATAATTTTAAAAAACCCAGAAAGTGAAAGAGAACAAGCAGACAACCTGAAGCCACACAAACATCTGAATGATGGGTGTTCCAGAAGAGGAGGAAAA
>NW_007860462.1:0-624 GCF_000696425.1 Galeopterus variegatus
TAACTAACTACATTGTATATTGACAAAATAAATAAAAATAAAATAAAATAAAATAAAATAAAAAAATAAAAAATGTTATACAAAAGAGCACACACACAAAAAAAGAAAATTGTCATATATGTACATAATGGAATACTACTTAGCCATAAAATTGAATGAGATTCTGCCATCTACAGCAACACGGATGAGACTGGAGACAATTATGTTAAGTGAAATAAGCCAGACACAGAAAGAGAAAACCACATGTCCTCACTCATAAGTGGATGCTAAGAAAGAAGGAAAGGAAGGAAGGGAGGGAGGGAGGGAGGGAAGGAGGCAGGAAGAAAGAGACCACAATAATACATAGAACTTCCAAGAGAGTACAAATCTGTGGTTACTAGAGGTGGAAGTGGGAGAGAGAGTGTAGGGTAGGGAGAGATTGGGTAAGGGGCATAAAGAATAATCACAATTTGTAATAAGGAACATGCTAATAATATTGATTTGATCAACACATGTTGTACACAGGTGATGGTAGTCATTGTTGTACCCCCAAAATAGGTATAATTAATCATGCTTCACTTTTAAAAAAAGTTCCAGGGAAAATAAGAAATACTTATTTTGCCATTAAAATTAGGAGGGAAAAGG
>NW_007860463.1:0-624 GCF_000696425.1 Galeopterus variegatus
CAATGTAATTTTAAATAACAAGCAATGAGATTGAAGCAGTAATCAGCTGTTTCCCAACAAAGAAAAGCCCAGGACCAGATGGCTTTACTGCTAATTCTTACAAACATTCAAAGAGGAATTAATACCAATGCTCTTCAAAGTATTCCAAAAAATTGAAACAGAGGCCATTCTCCCAAACTCATTCTATGAGGACGGCATCACCTTAATATCAAAATCAGACAAAGATACAACAAAAAAAAGAAAACTATAGGCCAATATCTTCAATGAACACAGACACAAAAATCCTAAAACAAAACGAAAAAATAGTGAATAGAATACAGCAACACATCAAAAAAATTATACACAATAATTAAGTGTGATTCATCCCAGGGATGCAAGGATGGTTCAACAAACATGAGTCAATAAATGTGATACACCACATCAACAAAATCAAAGACAAAAACATGTGATTATCTCAATAGATGCAGAAAAAACATTTCACAGAATTCAACATCATTTCATGATAAAATCTCTCAGCAAATTAGGTATAGAAGGAAATGATCTCAACACAATAAAAGCCATACATAACAAACCCACCACCAATGTCATCCTGAATGGAACAAAAACAAGAACTTGTTCCTTAAG
>NW_007860464.1:0-624 GCF_000696425.1 Galeopterus variegatus
AACTCCTCGGGGGAGGGTCCCTCAGCACACAGTTCCTCTTTGACTCCCCCTAGCATGGTTCTGCCCTCCGGGAGAGCTCTCTAGTAGCTTCAATGTAGCTCCAGAGCACTCTGGGCTCCCCTCTCCCCACCAGAAATCAGTTAGGGGTTCTTCCAAACTGAGGCCCCCAAAGATGGAATCTGCCTCCTGGAAACAGAGAGTTTACCTGGGGCCGACGCCCAGGGTGTTGTGGAGAGATGATCTGGGCGGGCTCCTCTTCCCTGCCCTCCCGACGCTGGCCGGGGGCTCCCCACGCTACCAGCCCCGTCAGAGATCTGCGGGGAGAGTGGGATTGTAGGCCGGTCCACAGGCCCCAGGGTGCCCTGCATCGAGGTAAGTAAATGGCATGTCTCAGTGAGGAGCCGCACCAAGCAGAGATGGCTGGCCTGCCTGATCTGAGCTGGCAGAATGGGATTGTAGGCTGGTCCACAGGCCCCGGGGTGCCCTGCGTCGTGGTAAGTAAATGGCACGTCTCAGTGAGGAGCCGCACCAAGCAGAGATGGCTGGCCTGCCTGATCTGAGCTGGCCGTCTCCGCCCCCATGCGAGAAAATGGAGGCAGCTCTGTTGTGGGCGCCTGGCCTGGT
>NW_007860465.1:0-624 GCF_000696425.1 Galeopterus variegatus
GCTATCAGAAGTGATTTGGTAATCTGAATATGGAAGGCTAAAAACCTGAATATACTTCCAAGAAATAACTTGATTAATGTGTCTTTTTTTCATTAGTGTGATCAGATTCACAAGACGGTTTTATGCTACTACTCATTTTCATAGCCTCTATTATCTACCTCAGTAAGCTAAAGTTCAGAAGGATGCTAGAAGGTATCCAGTCCATCCTTCCTATGCCCATGTGATGTAATTTCCTTCCATAATCTCCTCACCAAGTGATCCAACCTTTTTAGGTGCCCTAGAAAAAGCTTCAAGTAACCGGTTAAAACAAAAACAACAGCAAAACAAACAGACAAACAAACAGAAAAACCTCTGATCCTCTCAGAAATAGATATTTTGTTCCTTTCATTTAGACCAAGGAAACAAGAGCAGGCCAGAGTTTCAAAAACCCTAAAGCATTATAAAAAGAAGATTTCCTGTATCCTTTAGGGAGGAAACGGGCTATAAAATCCATCTTTATTAGTAGTAATAGCAGTTCTATATCTTAAAAACTTAACATTTATTGAATGATTGTTATTTGCCAAACACTGTGCTAAGTAATTTTCATGTCATTTCTCATTTATTAAAAAATTTCACCATTTAGTT
>NW_007860466.1:0-624 GCF_000696425.1 Galeopterus variegatus
AAAAAATGCAGATAATGATTCTTGTACCTTGATTTAGAAAAATCTTGAAAAAATTAACTATATCATGAATATGTAAATATATTGGCCTTTTTCATGTCTTACTGAGAATGGTTGGTTGTTTGCAGGTGAGTGTGGAGCAGATGAGAAGACCTAATCTATGTTAGAATCTGCCATGAAGGTTAGTAGCTATATGTGCACTGCCACGTTTCATTTTTCTGGTAACCTACTGAGAAATAGATTAAAACTTGCCTAATTTTTACAGGTGAGAAAAAGGAGGCTTTGGGACATTAAGTAATTTGTACAAAGTCATATAAATGGTAAAAACGAGATTTTAACATAGGACTAAATGAAATACCCCTAAGAAAATGTAAGATTGACAAGGGCTGTGTTTCATTCTTTTTTAATTTTATTTTTAATGTGGTGCCTGACATTAGGTTCTCAATAATATTTGTTGACTGAATGTAAGTGGAGCTAATGTCCATGTTCTTTTTTTGTACCATGCTGGATCTGGAGAAGGTGTGCTGAATTTATCTTAGTGTTATTTGAAAGACATTTTCTTTCTTTTTTTTTTTCCTCCCCTCAAACAAATGAGAGGGATAGACTTTAGTCTTTATTTTCATTATT
>NW_007860467.1:0-624 GCF_000696425.1 Galeopterus variegatus
CTTCCCGCCCCAGTCACCACCAGCAGTGGCCACCCCTGCAACCCTGCTGGGAAGGTAGGAGCACTGACACTGCAACAGTCTTTCACCACGAAGGGAGTTTGTTCATTGTTTCAGCAACTATCTTGACAACTTCATCAGACCAAACCCCACAAAGGCATAGCCTCTGCTATTTCCAGTCTGCAATGGAAAATCCACCACAAGAAGACCAATTAAATTCTGATGTGTCATCAAACTCCTAAATGCCATTTATTTAAATCATGTACATTATTAAGTAGACAGTATCACCAGCCCAATTATCAAATGGCGTTACCTTTTTATTTTAGCTCCAAATCATATAGCTCAGAGCCTGCTATGGGAAAAGAAAAGATCTCGCATTTGAACATGAATTGAAGCCAAATTTCACATATTCCTGGAATTTTGGGTAAACGTGGTAAATACACGATGACTGTGACTAGGATTTATTCAATAGTAGTAGCACATTGTATAGAGAATATTTGGTAGTGCCCAGTCCTTTACCCAGTGTCCATGTATTTGATTTCATTGATAGTCACATTATTCATAGTACTTAGGAGGTAGTATAATGCTTGCAAGGGAAAAAGGTAATATCATTCCTGTATTGTTTAT
>NW_007860468.1:0-624 GCF_000696425.1 Galeopterus variegatus
AGTGGAGAAGTAAGACAGGGAAGGGAAAAAAGCTAACGTGTGTTTATGAGCACACTGGGAACCACAGTGTACTTTGTAGAGACTGTCTCAGAGGCTGAGTTTGTTGGGTATCTATCAGCCAACTAGTATTCATCATAGGTGTGTGGCTGTTCTTGGTGGCTTTAATGCCTAAGTACTTGAGTCCACCCTAGGAATGAGAGGAATATGCTCCTGAAACAAGAGAAAGTACCCAGTCAGAGTCACAGGTGCTGGCAGAAAGAGTAGTTAGCATGTACAGGAACAGCGAGTGCCGGGGGATGGAGTCACAGGCCTGGCAGCATAAGGTCCAGTGTTCTACCACCTGCCTGTAGTTCACCTTCATCCCACATGACTCATCACACCCTTAGTTCTCCTGAAGATGTGCAGCTTCCCTCAACAAAACATTTGTTTTCTTTTTTTTTTAATTTAATTTTGTTTTGTCAATACACAATGTGGTTGATTATTGTGGCCCATTATCGAAACCTCCCTCCCTCCTCCCTCTCCCCCCACTCCCAACAACCTCCTATCTGTTCGCTTGTTTTATTGACTTCAAGGAATTGTAATTGTTGTGTCTTCTTCCTTCTCCACCACCCAGTTTATTTGTGT
>NW_007860469.1:0-624 GCF_000696425.1 Galeopterus variegatus
TTAGCATGTTCCTTATAATTAAGTCAACCTTAAGTATAAACAACAACAACAAAAAAAACCCAACTTAAATCCTAAAGAATATTTGCTACCCAAAGGTCATATGGTAGTGCTGACTGTCCTTGCTGGAAATTGAGGAAAATGCCCCTATCTGTATAACATGGACTATTTTACCAAACTTCGTTCTCTGACTACCAGAACACTGCTTACTCTCCCTCATCTATCCTATCAAATGAAGTAGGTCTGGCAAACAGAACACTCTCAGGAGTAATGATCTTAATTTTAACAATAAACTCACTTCATTTATGTTTAAGTGCATTAGTGCTTTCTAGCAAATTGATCTATAGAATATCCATTGAATGCAGAGCAGTACACACATTTATATATACATACTAATTTTATATATATGCGGCAAATATCTTATTATTTAACCATATACGATAAACACATGAGCTGTATTTAAACTTAAAACAAAGGGTTCAACCTGTTGGAAGTACTGTAAGTACACAGAGATCCAAAAGGATCCAAGAGGAATGAAGTTAAACTGAAATTAGTATAGAAATGATGTCTATTTGTAAAAGGTTCATTGGGTTTCCTCATTTCTGTAGAGTAACCACCTGCCTTCTG
>NW_007860470.1:0-624 GCF_000696425.1 Galeopterus variegatus
CGCAACCCTCAGTGTCGCGCCTGTACCGCGACCAGCAATGGGATCGCAACCCTCGGTGTTGCGCCCGCACCACGTTCAACCAGTGAGCAGACCGGTCTCTATATGGGATCCGAACCCTCGGCAGGAGCGCCGCCACGTGCCGCACTCTACTCAGTGCGCTACCGGGCCGGCCCCCTAGATGGTAATTTAAATCCACACAAAAAAATCAAAAGACATCAGTAAAGGTAATTATGTTATTATAAATGGCAGTAAAAATGCATATTTTTCTCCTTTCTTCCATGAACTTTTTTTTTTTTTCCTTTTTTGTGTCTGACACCGGATCGCAACCCTCAGTGTCGCGCCCGTACCAGACCGGGACCGGCAACGGGATCACAACCCTCGGTGTTGCGCCCGCACCTCGCTCAGCCAGTGAGCGGGAACCGGTCTGTATGTGGGATCCGAACCCTCGGTGGGAGCGCCGCCACGCTCCCAAGCCATGCACTGTAGCAGTGCGCCACCGGGCCGGCCCGAACTTATTATTTTTTTTATTGTATAAAATATAATGTACTAATATACTGTTGGAACTATAACATATAGAAATATACGTGTGATATATTTGCCAATAACTGCACAAAATGGTGAGTT
>NW_007860471.1:0-624 GCF_000696425.1 Galeopterus variegatus
CCATCAGCCCAGATGCTACCCGCATGTTGTGGCCTGTCCCGGCAGGCACCCTGCAGAAGTGAGTGGAGCACCTGGTGCCCGCTGTCATGCGTGGCAACGACTCTTACGTCCACATGTTTCTGCTGGCCTACAGGAACTTTGCCACTCCCCAGCAGGCACTGGATCTGCTTTTCCTGAGGTGAGCACTCTGCCCCTCGATCACACAGTGTCACTCGGACGCCTCCAAGCTGTGAGTCTTGGGACTGTCACCACACCCCTCTAAGCCTCAGTTTCCTCCTGTGTTCAGTGGGTGGTAACAGGAACAAGCTCCAGTGGGTCCCCCATGGAAAGTGCTGCTCCTGAGTCCAGCCCTGTGGAAAGATCTGCTGGAGGGGCCACTGTTGTTCTCATTCAGGATTCCTGCCCCCCCAAGAGGAAGTCTCTGTCACACCCTCCCTGACCTCGTTGACTTGGGCTTCACTGTTTTCACATTTGAGATTCTATCTGTAGGCTTCTGGGTGTATTCAAAGCAGGGAGACTGGAAGCTGGCAGAGGGGCTTCAGGTGCACCCAGATATCTTGGGAGGAATTGGTTGGGGTTCATTCCTTCAATAAACATATCTGAAGTCACACTATGTGCAGTGAC
>NW_007860472.1:0-624 GCF_000696425.1 Galeopterus variegatus
ATATGCAGAAGAATGAAACTAGATATGCATCTCTCACCACACACTAAAATCAACTCAAAATTGATTAAAGACCTAAGTATAAGATCCAAAACTGTAAAATTACTAAGGGAAAATATAGATGAAACACTTCAGCAGGTAGGTCTGGACACAGTCTTTATGCAAATGAGCCTGAAAGCACAAGCAGCAAAAGAAAATATAAACATATGGGACTATATCAAACTAAAAAGTTTCTGCACAGCAAAAGAAATAATCAACAGAGTGATAAGACAACCTACAGAGTGGGGGAAAATTTTTGCCAACTATGCATCCGACTAGGGACTAATACCTGGAATACACACGGAACTCAAGCAATTATACAGTAAAAAAATAAATGACCCAATTAAAAAATGAGCAAAGGAGCCGAATAGACATCTTTCAAAAGAAGACATACAAATGGCCAACAGATACATGAACAAATGCTCAACATCACTAGTCAGTAGTGAAACGCAAATTAATACCACACTGAGATACCACCTCACTCCACTTAGACTGGCTATGATCAAAAAGACGGTGAATAACAAATACTGGCAAGGGTGTGGAGAGAAGGCAACACTACTGCACTGTTGGTGTGGTGGCACTGTAGAT
>NW_007860473.1:0-624 GCF_000696425.1 Galeopterus variegatus
ACTATTGTTTTTGGAATGTAAATTAATATAACTATTATAGAAAACAGTATAGAGATTCCTCAGAAAATTAAAAATAGAACTATTTATGATCTCATCCCACTTCTGGGTATATATCCAAAAGAACTGAAATCAGAATCTAGAAGAAATATCTGCAGTCCTATGTTTTTTGTAGCATTGTTCACAATAGCCAAAGTTTGGAAGCACTTAAGTGTTCATCAACAATGAATGGGTTAAGAAATTGTGGTATGTATATACACAATGGAATATATTATTCAGCCTTAAAAATAAAGGAGATACTGCCATGTGCAATAATATGGGAGAAACTGGAGTACATTATGCTAAGTGAATTGAGCCAGGCACAGTAAGAAAAACTGCATGTTATCACTTATAAGCAAAATCTAAAAAAAGGTTAAAAACATATAAACAGAGAGTTATATAACATATATAAACAGAACAGTAGTTACCAAGGGCAGAAAGAGGGAAGAAATGGGGAGAAGTAGATTGAAGGGTACAAACTTGCCATTATTTAGGCTGAATAAGTCTATAGATGTAATGTACAACATAAGGACTATAGTTAATAATGTTGTGCTGTATACTGAAAATTTGCTAAGAGAATAAATTTTA
>NW_007860474.1:0-624 GCF_000696425.1 Galeopterus variegatus
CCGGGCCGGCCCGAGTCAAGGACTTTTCTGATTCAACTGTGAAAAGTGTTTCCACTTAGCAGTGAAATATAATACAGAATTGTGCAAAATGCAGAGAAAGTCAGTTTTTTTAAGTGAAAAATAATAGTAAGAGAATGCCTATAAGAGGTTTATATGTCACTCACCATTTCAACAATTATTTATTGAGAACCTCCTATGGCCAAGCATTGTATTAGGCATTGGGTATATACATGGTGTTCCCTGCCTTCATGGAACTTACAGTCTAGTGGAAGAAACAGACAACAAACAGGTGAACAGAATTATAAATTGATTAACTTTTCTCAATGAAAAGAACAAATCCTGAAAGAAAGAGTAATGGTAGGAACCTATTCTAAAATTGATGGTCAGAGAAGACTACTCTGAGGGACTAAAATTTTTTGCAGGATGAGAAGGCACCAGCCACTAGGGTGAGAGCCATTTCAGGCAGAGAGAAGAGAGTGTGTGATAGTTCTGCAACTGGAAAGTTATCAAGTTCTATTAGCAGTCAGACAGACGGTTGATGTGGCTGGTGGGTTGGAGAGGTCGTTGAGGCCAGTCCATACGGAGCCTTCTCAGACTTGAAAGGAGTTTGTATTTTCTTCTAAA
>NW_007860475.1:0-624 GCF_000696425.1 Galeopterus variegatus
CGCCATCTGAAGGGCACAGCTGCAGCTTCTGCCGGCTCCTGCTCCATGCCCTCATCAGCTCTAGCCTCAAAGCAGCCATGGCCCGCAATGCTCAGAGCAGCTTTTTCTTTCTCTCGTCGTAGTTTCTCCCCACTTGATGAACTCTGTAGGTTTCTCCTCCTCTTCTCCTGAGCTCCAGCGGCCCCAGCTTGACTGATGTTACATTTTTATAGTTGTAAATTTGGTTGATTTGTGGGAGAGAGTGATGCTGGGAACCATCTATTCTGCCATCTTGACCAGAACCCCTCTGTATGTCTTAAATGAATGAATGAGTGAATGAATAATTGATATATCTTCATCACTACCCAGGTTTAACCAGTTCCTGACAGAGACTCAAGGATGTTTCCAAGGTTTTAAGACTTTCTGATTCATCCCCTAAACAGGTATCTAGAGCACAGTCTGAAGATCTAAAAAAGCTAAAATTGAGTTTAAAAAAAAATAAACACAATTGTGGGTAGTAAATCTTTGTGAATAATTACTCCAAAAGGGTGAAATTATAAACTGAAATTATAAAGGGTGAAAGCATAAGCCAAAATTATAAAGTGCTCAAAACATTCAGGAAATGTATAGATATTTTGTTCACTC
>NW_007860476.1:0-624 GCF_000696425.1 Galeopterus variegatus
CTTTAGACCTGGATATATCAGTTACTTATCATTTTTCATATTATATATGAACGGAATACAATGTTTCATTTAAAGGACAAATATTATAAAAACAGACATATATGCCAATTTTCTCAAATTCTGAGAAACCTTTATTTGTGCCTAGGAGTTTAACATGCACCTTTAACAATCTCTAGTATGACACAATGCTTTTTTTTTCTTTTTTTTTACTGACTGGCAACGGGATCGCAACCCTCGGGGTTGTGCCCGCACCGCGCTCAGCCAGTGAGCGGGAACCGGTCTCCACATGGGATCCGAACCCTCGACGGGAGCGCTGCCACGCTCCCAAGCGGTGCACTCTCCAGTGCGCCACCGGGCCGGCCTGACACAATGCTTTTGAGTGCATGTTTACAACTGAGTTGTGGTTATACTGCAAATACTCAATGGCAGCACCACTTATAGTGTCTTAACTCACTGGCCACGACACATTAAGAGGGGCTTGAGGATTTTGAGTGCCAGATCCGAATGGCCAACTCAATATTTTTGGATAAGAAAACAGTTTGAGGACTGACACTGCCAGAGTTAGACATCATATGTCAACAGGGAAATGCAAATTAAAACAGCAATGAGATACCATGACACACT
>NW_007860477.1:0-624 GCF_000696425.1 Galeopterus variegatus
TCCCTATGTCCTTGTCCTCACCCATCTAGGCAGCCATTCCAGTGTGTTTAGTGCTATATCCTTTTGTTCATGTGTATTCTTGCAAAATGTCTATTGTTGTTCTGGGAACATGTATTGTTCATGTGCATAAATGAAACCATGTTCTGTGTTTCATTCTGCTTTTCCTTTTCTTTAGGACTATACTCATATTTTAAAGCTTGGTTCATGTTGCTATGTGTGCATCTAATCCATTGCATCTGACAGCTGCTTACTATTCTACGCTGGGCATTGTATCCTTCACATTTTATGTATTTATTTTTCTAATGGCAGATACCTGGGTGGCTCCAGCTCCCACTGTCAGAAATGATGCTGCAGTGAACATCCTTAAGCACATTCCCTTAGGGCAATGATTCTCAGCTGGGGATGACTTTGCACCCCCAGGGACAGTTGGCAATGTCTGGAGACATGTTTGGTTGTTACAACTGGAGGAGGAGGCTCCTGGCATATAGGGGGTAGAGTCCTGGGATGCTGCTAACCATCCTGAAATGCACAGGGCAGCTTTCCCCCAATAAGGAATTATTTGGTTCCAAATGTCAATAGTGCCACGGTTGAGAAAGTCTGCCTTATGGACTTGTGTGAAGATTT
>NW_007860478.1:0-623 GCF_000696425.1 Galeopterus variegatus
AACTCTGGTCTGGGCCTGAGTCTTTTCATCAAACTGCACCCCCTGCAGTTCTATATTCCCAGCCAGTCTCCACTGAGTGGGCCTGTGCTGACTAAATGGTAGATCAGCTGTCCATGCTGTGCCCCACTGTTCTCCTGGTGGACTTATTGTCCCCAACCCCCACACTCCAAACACTTCCCATTGGGTGGGCCACGTGATGGCCCCTTGCAATGACTCACTGGCCTCTGAGTGGCTCCTTATTTTTCTTGTCTGTGGCTCCTCACTCCTATGTGGGTCCATGGGAACCCAGTTAGTGGTTTTGCTGGCCCGGGGGCCACCAAGGCCTCTTCCCCCTTACAGATTCCAAGCAACATCACACAAAGGGCACAGCTGCAGCTTTTCCCAGCTCTTTCTCTGTGTGCTCAGCAAGGCCAGCCTTGAAGTGGCTGGGGCTTGAAATGGTCAGAATGGTCCTTTCTTTCTCTTATAATGACTTCTCCTGCCTTCGTTCACTCTGTAGGTCTCTTCTCCTCTTCACCTGAGCTCTAGAGGCCCCAGCTTGGCAGTTGCTGCCTTTTAATCGTTATATATTGGTCAATTGTGGAGAGAGTGATGCTGGGGACTGTCTATTCTGCCATCTTGAT
>NW_007860479.1:0-623 GCF_000696425.1 Galeopterus variegatus
TAGTTTCTATCGATGGAAGAACACATAGAACTGTAGTACTTTCATAAAGTAGAACACTGTATCATGGTGCAAAGGACTAAGTTGCAGCTGCATATTCATTATAAATAATCCCAGAAACATGATATTGAACAAAAATGCAAGTAGGAGAAATAGGAGAATAAACACAATAGTACCCTACTGATATAATTTTTAAATATATGCAAAACCAAACAATATACTGTTTAGAAAAATGAATATGAGTGATAAAATAACAATAAAGCAAGGAATACACATACAGGTTACAAAACAATAAAAAAAGCAAGGGAATAGTGAAGACAAAGTTTGAGATTGCTGTTGCTCTGTTGGGGGGAGGGTGGTGGAAGGCAGGGGACAGGAAGGGCAAACAGGGTGTCAGAGTAACCATCTATATCCTCCTAAGCTGAGTGGTAGGTATGTGCACATGTTTATTTGACTGTTTTTCTTTGTACATTAGTCATGTTATAAATATTCCTTTTCATGTATTTAAATTTCATAAATTTTAAAATAATCTTTTATGGAGGGTGGAAAGGAAAGGAGCAAGAGGGTGTTTGGGAAAGAAGGTCATGTCTTTTTGGCATAATTCATTCCCAGGGAATGAATTCACT
>NW_007860480.1:0-623 GCF_000696425.1 Galeopterus variegatus
GATTTTAAATTAATTCTACTTTTTCTTATCCCCATGTATTGCTTCTTTTAGTTGGTATTTTAGTTCAGACTCCATCAGTCAGAATGACCTTTTCTTTTGCAGTATTCTTATCACAGTAAGTGCTGAACTGTCGATTTCTCAAACCTATTTCTTCACTTATTTCTTCCATGTGTTTTCTATCTTACATTAATTTGTTAACATTTGTTCTGTTTTCTTCTTCAGGTAGGTTTTTTACCATTTTAACCTCATTATCATTTTAAAGTTAAGTCAAAGAGGGCATGAACTCAAACTCAATTGGTCGTCCTCTCAATGTACCCTCTCATCTTCAATGAACTCAACTAAAAGTCAAGAATGCTCATGTCATCAAACTTAGGGTGAAAACTACAGAGGAAAATGAGTTTGGCCCCAGGTAACATTAGAAAAAATACAAATAGTATGTGTGAATTCAAAGGTGGGCAATAATGGTGACCTCTCTAATATTCAGTTATGGATGCCAGGTACAAATGAGCCCCACAGTGTATAATGTGAACCTAGACAGTGATGAAACACATAGCTGTTATTTTCTGATCACTCTTACTTTTTTTAGAGGGAAAGCTCAAATATTTATCTATCTAATTAAAAAC
>NW_007860481.1:0-623 GCF_000696425.1 Galeopterus variegatus
GAGTTAAGAATTTTAAGATGGGAGATTATCTTGGATTCTCTGGGTGGGCCCAAAGTCATCACAAGGGTCCTTATAAGAGGGAGGCAGGAGGGTCAGAGCCAGAGAAGGACATGGGATGACAAAAGCAGAGGACAAAGTGACACAGCCACAAACCAAGGAATTCAATGGCCTATAAAAGCTGGAAAAGGCCAGGGAATGGACTCTCTCCTGGAGCCTCCAGAAGGACCCATCCTGCCGACACCTTGATTTTAGGAGACCCATTCCAGATTTCTGACCTCAGAACTGGGAGATAGTGCATCAATGCTGTATTAAGCCACTATGTTTGTGACGATGTGTTACAGCAGCCATAGGAGACTAATACACACCTCCAGAAATTTCCGTGTTCCTTCCCAGTCAATTCCTGCCCCTCCCCCCACCCAGCGAAGCCTCTAAGTCTTCCAGTGGTATGTTACGTGCTAATAGGTGGCAGAAACTACTCGTCAGGCCGCTGGTTATATAAATAACCACACACCGTGAGGGATTATTATAAGGGACTCAAGAACAAAGTCACTCCCGTGTCTGTCATTAGTGGGAGGTGTTCAAAGAGGCCACCAGGGCAGCTGTATCAGTTACATGTCTTTGGC
>NW_007860482.1:0-623 GCF_000696425.1 Galeopterus variegatus
CTGATACAAATATTTTTAAAACACCAATGAATTAAACATTCAAATATGGAAAAAATCTTATGTCACTTTATTTACTATAGAATTTAAAATCGTCTTTATGGATCAGTGAGTTACTTAATGCTATTTCACTCCTGAGTCCACATTGTAAATTAAAATTACGTCAGTTTTGAATAATAACAAATTTAAAATTATGATTTAGATATACACTTTGATTTTAACTAACAGTTATATCCCTCATTACCTATTTTCTTAAAGACCTAATAGTCATGTAACCTCTAATTGCAAAGGATAACCTGTGCTTCTCATAAGGGTAGAACATCTAGATTATATTTAATTCATTTCACTTTTTGAGAGAAAGGAGACCGTATTTAATTCATTTCCCTTTTTGAGAGAAAGGAGACCTTTAACAACATAGCCTCAAATACTTGGCTGAAAAATGAGAAAAAAAAATATTACAGAAGAACTTTCGGATGTATTCCCAACATGTAAAGAGCTCAAAAGTTGCCACTCCTGGCCTTACAATAAGAAAAAGCTATACAAATTAAAAATCAGTGACTTTTCTTGTACCTATTAGAAAACTGAGGTTACAGGGCAAATATTGCCATAAAATTGAGTAAAACAGT
>NW_007860483.1:0-623 GCF_000696425.1 Galeopterus variegatus
GCCTGCAAGGCTCTAAAGTACATGTTAAAAAGCAGAGGCTTAGAAATATCTGACTCCACGGTCACCAATGCCTGGTGTCATGTAGTGAAGGTTGCCCCTTGGGCACCTTCGTCTGACTTGTTCTCATATGAGACTTGGGACCAGGTTCAGACCCTGGCCAGAAAGAACGAGATTAGTCACGGGCTAGACCCCCCCTTAGGGTTCTACCCAACCATCTCTGCCCTAAAGCTTTGCTTCCATCCCGAGCATCAGGAAGGGGCAGACAGGGATTGGGCGCAGTTCGATGAGGAGAGAAAAAAGGAAACAAAGCTGCCAATGCAAGGCCCTGAGCAATTGAGTGATACCTATGCCCCTACCCTGTACCCTCCTCTCCTGGCATACTCAGCCCGCCAAAGTTTAGCCAAAGGAGAGAAAGCGGCACCTGAAGTAGTGGAGGAGGCTAGCCCACCTTTAAAAACATCTCCGGCAGAGCTGCAAGTTTTCCCTGTTATGGGCTCGCTGGGAACCCCCAGCCGTTCGCAGCCCGTGGGGGGAAGCGGCCCCTCAGGCCTATCCGGTCAACGTTGCCCCCGGTGGTAATAGGCCGGCCACTTGGTACCCTTGGGAAGCTCATGACCTTAAAG
>NW_007860484.1:0-623 GCF_000696425.1 Galeopterus variegatus
TCTCTTCAGAGCTCTGAAGTGGATGAGTAATGAGCATGATTTGCATGGCTCAAGAGGTCTAATAAGGACTCATAGGAGAAAGAGAGTAATTTCTGCTCAAGATAAATAGGAATTTTATAAAATGGAGAAATATTCAAAGAACTTGCTGCATGGGAAAGCAGTGAGTTCCCCATCAGATGCAGAAACCAATCAGAGTCAGGTGGCTGCTGGGCTAGGGTAGAGGGGTTTTGAGCATCAATGGAAGTGACTGATAAAGTTTCTTCCAAACCCTAGGTTGTCTAACTTTCTGATATGAGTCTAAGTTTTTTCAATTTATAGGTTAAAATTACAAAAGTGGAAAAATGAGGATGAGAGAGAGAAAACATACATACACAAAGTGTAAGGGTAGAAAGACATTAGCAAAAGCTACACCTGTGAAATGCTCCCTTTTCCCCTCTATTATATTTTAAACACACTGAGTTGGAGAAATAAGAAATAGGTCATGATTGCAGATGTGTGGTTTTTCTTTTTTTAAATGAGATGATTTGGGTCAACTTTCTATATACCAGCTTTACATACTGTTGTTTCAAAGGCGACTCGGCATAGCAAAGAGAGAGCATAATAAAAAATTCATGAAAAAAAAA
>NW_007860485.1:0-623 GCF_000696425.1 Galeopterus variegatus
GCTATTAATGCTTGAAGGTCACTGCTTAGCATTGTCTATACTAAACATAGCCAACAATAGCAAGCTTCCTTCCTCAGATAGATCTTGCAAGTAGAGGGAAGCTATCGTGACTTTGGCTTGTCCTGGATTACAATGGTAGAAATACTTTGCTTGCCAGGGAGAGGGGGAGGAGACAACTGTAGCACAATTTTTTAAAAACAGGTGCAAATACTGTATTTGGTACCTTCGAACTAAATGGAGATACAAGTGACACGCGCTGATGACTGTCAACTGTGCCATAAACTTCTACTCTGGACCTGTGGATGGAGCAATCTCTGTTAGAGCTGGAAACACATTTTCATATCTTCTAATATTCCACATGGCTAATTGGAGGGGTCTACTCTGTGGGTACTAGTATTAAGATGCGGAAGCCATCAAAGATTTTTGGTGCTTGTGAGCTTGAGTATCTCGAGAGCATCACACCGAATTCTGAGACTTACGAAAAGGTATAGGAAAGTACAATTCCTGCACCTCACTTATTCTGGAGTCAACTGATGGGGGCAGTCCTGTATCTCTATAATAACCACTTCGAGTTTTTCCTCCTACACATGAAGTGGAAAATTTATATTAGAGCTCTCTTCACA
>NW_007860486.1:0-623 GCF_000696425.1 Galeopterus variegatus
TCTGTGTGTGTTCTACACAGACTTAATCTACAGTGACTCTAGGAAGCAAGCACTACTATTAGCCCCGCATCAAAAGTAAGGCAATTGGAAAAAAAGAGGTTATTGCTGAAGTTCACAGAGCTCCAGGGACAGTGGCCTTGACCATTACGGCACACGGCCTCTGTAAACAGAATTCTTCAACTGCCTCCTCTGAGCAGTTTTCCACACCTGTCTCCTCCTCCTCTTCTTTTCCCTCTTCACCACATCATCATCATTTTATGTAGCAATTACAATGACGTGTCACTAAACGGGGTTACGTTCTGAGAAAGGTGTCATTAGACGACTTCATCGTTGTCATAGTGTTCACACAAACCTGGGTGATACAGCCCATGACACACCCAGGCTACATGGCACAGCCACTATAATCTGGTGGGACCACCGTGGTATGTGCAGCCCTTTGTTGACCAATGCATTGTCCTGTGGCACATGACTGTACTGGGCACTGACCATGGCCCTGGGCACTCTCTTTCATATTTTACACAGTGTTTCCAATTCTTACAAGCACCTTGGAGGAGCGATTGGAAGATACCCATTTTATAGATGAAGAAATTAAGGATTAGAGAGGCTAAGTAATTCATCCAGGG
>NW_007860487.1:0-623 GCF_000696425.1 Galeopterus variegatus
GCCTCGAAAAGGTGGTTAGATTGTGAGGACCATGCCCCAGTGAATAGGTTTATCCATTCGTGGAGTAATACACTAATGATTTCATGGGTGGTAACGGGCATGGTTCTGATGGCTTTATAAGGAGAGTGAGTGAGCAGGTTAGCCCTCTTCCTCAAGCCATTTGCCATGTGATATCCTGTGTCACTACAGAGAGTCACCCACAAAGAACAAGGCCCTCACCAGATGTGCTCCCTGGACTTTGGACTTCCCAGCCTCTGAAACGGTAAGAAATAAAATTTACTTATTTATAAATTACCCAGTTTTGGGTATTCTGTTATAAGCAACAGGAAATAGACTAATACAATAGCCTAATTAACAAGCTTCCAGGGCAAAGGAGGTTTGCAAGAATAGAAAAATAATGACCTGAAAGTGTCAATAAGGAGTAGGAACGACACCTGTCCCATTTCCAAGCCCAAAATATATGCGTGTGAGTCAATAACTGCCACCACTGGGAACACTGTGGGTATCAACAAGACCGAGAAAGGATGAGGTTGTACAAAGCCCTCAGGGAGGTGAGACCACCCAGAGCATGAGCGGGAGGTCTTGGGCTTCTAGTGATGTCTGGAGTAAAAAGGGATTCAGGG
>NW_007860488.1:0-623 GCF_000696425.1 Galeopterus variegatus
TTTTAAAAATATTACATTAAAGTATTACTTATCTTGATGACTGCTTTGGCACCGCCTTAAACTTTGTGCCCAAGGCTAGGGTCACACTTGTCTATTCCTAGTCCCCATCCTGAGGGTCTGGATAGTTTTCTCAGACCATTCTACAGATAAGGAATCCGAGGCACAGAGACATTAGGTTTTTTTCCAGTGGTCACACAGCAAGTGAACAGTGGAGCCAGGGTTGGAACCCAAGCAGTTAAACTCCAGAATCCATACTTTCCTGGCTCTTAGGTTTTTGCTAATTTCCTAAATTTGTGTTTGCTCCAGGTGGGCTGAGTTTCCCCTATTGTTTATGGAGAGAAAATACTCCTGTTTCTTTTTGGCTTATACCTTCTTGAATTAAATTATGGCCACGTAGATGATTCAAAACCACCTCACTTCATTGCTCAAGCTGTGAGATTTCTACTGACCTGTGTGTGCCCTTCCATATTTTTTAATTAAATATTTTTTTCTATTGCAGTAAAATATGCATGACATAAAATTGACCATTTTACCATATTTAAGTGTACAGTTCTGTGACGTTCACATCACCACCATCATCTCCAGAACTTTCTCATCTTCCCAAACTGAAACTCTGTCCCCAT
>NW_007860489.1:0-623 GCF_000696425.1 Galeopterus variegatus
ATTATTGTCCTTCTTAAATTTGGGAATTAAGGTTATACTAAATGCTTTTTTCCCCCTATTTTCTGAAAGTGTTACATGAGTGGCAGAATTTGTTATAACAATACTGGCTTTTGTACTCTCTCTGTAAAGTTCTGGTTTTCATATTTTGGAGGGAGAGATTGGCAAATAATTTTAATCATGAGGTCCATTTTGTCAAATATTTTTAGAGTTATTCAGCCTCCCTATTTCTTCACAAGGTAGATTTCGGAAGTGAAGGGTTTGTGAATAGGCTCGAGTGGTCTGTGAGCTCCAGACCCTAGCCCTAGCTCTACAGTTAGCAACTCACTCAGAGTCTGACAGATGTCAAGCATTGCGGTGCTTCCTTTGAAAATTTACACCATCCTGTGGCGTTCCTGTGACTTCTCTGTTGCCCTGTGAAGCACCTTAGGGCATACCTTGTGTATTTAACTGTGTCTATTTTGCTGGAGGTTTTTGCTCCAGGTGTTTCCCGCTACCCCACATGCTCAGTCCCCTTCATTACTAACACCCCCCACCAGAGTTGTGCATTTGTCACAGCTGAGGCTCCTGCACTGACACGCCTCTACCCTCCACAGTCCACAGGTTGCACTAGAGTTCACTCTTGC
>NW_007860490.1:0-623 GCF_000696425.1 Galeopterus variegatus
AAGAATTTTTTTCTCCTTGTTAGTCACTCCATCAGTGCTCTTTTCTTTCTTTCTTTTTTTTGTTTTATCTTTTTTTTCTACTGAAGCATAATTCATTATACATATTTTTGGGGTACAACATGACTACTATGTACAACATATGTTGATCAAATCAATATTATTAGCATATTCATTATTACAAATCATAATTATTTATGCTCCTCACCCAATCTCTCCACAACCCCTTTCTCTGTCCTCCCATCTCTACTAACAATAGATTTGCTTTTGCCTTCTGAAAGATAGCCAAGGCAATCCTGAGTAAAAAAAAAATAAAGTTGATGGCATAACACTATCCAACTTCAAATTATATTACAAAGCTATTTTAACCCAACCAGCATGGTACTGCCATAAAAACAGACACTTGGACCAATGGAACAGAACAAAAAACCTGGGAATCAGCCCACATACTTACAGCCAACTGATCTTTGACAAAGGCAACAAGAACATACATTGGGTAAAAGACTGCCTCTTCAAAAAATGATGTTGGGAAAATTGGACATTCATATGCAGAAGAATGAAACTGGACCTGTATCTCTCACCATATACCAAAATCAACTTAAAATGGATTAAAGACTTAAATATAA
>NW_007860491.1:0-623 GCF_000696425.1 Galeopterus variegatus
GCTTCACTTGCAGTGGAAGAACCTCCAGGACACCTCCGTTTCTTCCCTCCCAGCCTCTGTGCTATGGTTGTCATACATTTTACCTGCACCTGTTATATAAGCCCTTCAATACATTATTATTGTTTTCCTATTTCTTTTCTTTTTATTTAATTTCTTCAAGTTCATCCTATTTCCTTATTTAACCATTTTAGGCTTGTCTGCTGATTCCTCTGGTGGTGGATGTGGACCTAGCTCACTTATCTTTCATTTTCCAAACCTGGCCTTCCTTTCTGCCATTTCCCAGTGGAATTACGCCACTATTTTTAGATCTTTCTCCTAGTTACCTTTGTAACTATAAAAAATACACTCACATCCTTATTTCTAATTCTGTCAGCTACTGACAGGCTCTTTTGATTCTTCACTTTGTGGACTGAGAGTATGAATGTCCTTATCCTTTTCTTCATTTCTCTATTCCCTCTTTTCCCAATCAAATGCTTATTTTTCACTTATATTGCCAAGAAAGAAAACATGAACCTTGTCCTAGACCTAAGTCTTCGTTTTGCCTGTGGGTTGTTTCCAAGACTTGAAAACTGATCAACCGTGTTTACAGCATTGTGCCTATGTGAAGATTGTTCACTGCTCAG
>NW_007860492.1:0-623 GCF_000696425.1 Galeopterus variegatus
CCTCGGTGGGAGCGCCGCAGCGCTCCCAAGTGGCACACTCTCCAGTGCGCCACCGGGCCGGCCCGGAATGAGGCATTTTTCACAGATGCAGATTAAAAAAATATAGAGAGAGATATTTAAATATCACTCTTTATCCAGGTAAACGTTTTCTTCTTTAGGGCATTATTTGAAAGTACTCGACATGATCAAATAAATTCACTTCTCTTAAACAAGTCCTTTCACTGAGCCTGGGAAGAACTCACTTTTCTCTAAGAGCCTTTGGATTTCATTCCATGGGCACAGACACAGTACACTAAAACTGAAAACTAAAGAGCTTCCACCTTTTGGAGCTAAACCAAAAGTGCCTCTAAACATCAGAGAGTGTCACTGAAGGTTCAGTGAAGCCACAAATGGTGGAGGTACACAGGTCCAAACGAATTAGGGATGGAAAATAGTTCAAGATAATCGTGCTGAGGTGAACAAAAAAGAGCATTTTCTTAGCTTATCATCCAAACTGGGTTTCTTCAGAGCAACTTCACCAACCTTTTATTAAAAAGAATTTGCCCAAATCTAAACCCCAACTCTTTATGTTCTAAGACTTCATAACCAGTAAAAAATGGACTGAAACTATGACTCCTTGAATA
>NW_007860493.1:0-623 GCF_000696425.1 Galeopterus variegatus
ATTGGTCATAGATTCAGTTGTGATAGTGAAATATTTCTCAGCAATAAAAAATAAATTACTGCTGCAAACAATAATATGGAAGACCTGAACACATATGTTGAGCAAAAGAGTGAGATACAAAAACAGCAGACATCATAAGGCCCAGTTAAATGAAACTGCAGAAGTCATCTGTAATGACAGTAATCAGAACACTGGCTGACCACGGGGAGTGGAATTAACTGCAGTCATGGAAATGCTCTACATTTTCACTGGGATGTAAATCACACAGGTGTGTGTGTGTGTGTGTGTGTGTGTCTGTGTGTGTGTGTACGTACACACAGATTAAACATGACCCACAGTCAAGAAAAACGAGTCAATAGGAGTGGACTACGAGATGGTCCAGATGCTGGATTTAGCAGACAAAGACTTTAAGGCAGCTTTTACAAGCAAGACCAAGGATGCCGGAAGAATATGGTCTTAAATGCGCAGATGGGAAATAGAGAAATGAAAACTATAAAAGAAGCAGCAAATGGAAATTCTTTTTTTTTTTTTTTCCTTTTTGTCTTTTTTTCGTGTCCGGCAACGGATCGCAACCCTCAGTGTCGCGCCCGTACCGGACCGGACCGGCAACGGGATCGCAACCC
>NW_007860494.1:0-623 GCF_000696425.1 Galeopterus variegatus
AAAAAAAAAAAAAAAAAAAAAAAAAGAAATTTTAAATTTTACCTAGCAGGTTTATTGTTAGTGGTGGTATTACTGTTATAACTTTGAAACTATATTATAGGATGAGGCAGATAAATATATTAATTATTAATGTTATTCAGAACCAGGCTTTTCACTGTAAGAAAAAAGATATATAAATATAAAATAAATGAAGGTAAAGAAAACATTGTATCTTAAATGTGAATAGGAAACATCAGTATGAACTCATGAAAAAAAAATGTATGTATATATATTTTTTTTCTAGCTCTATCCACTGAAAGGGCCCAGAAGCTCTTAACACTGCTGTATCAATAACACTACCATAGCCATGAGCACACACCTAGTACCTAGATCTTGACTCCTAAGTACCATTCCCTACAAAAAGCAAGTAGAGCTCCTTGGAGAAATGTTTAATTCCAGATCTGGCTCAAGGAAAGTAAAGAGTGATCCAGGGGAGTTTTTTGTTGAGAGAGCAAGGAAGTGCTCAATGAAAGTCACATTAAAAGAACACAAGAAAGGACTACCCAGGGTTTGATCTCCATATGGCCAACTGCAAAAAAAGAAAAAAAAAAAAGGTAACAAATCAGGGGTGAGGGGTGGGGGGG
>NW_007860495.1:0-623 GCF_000696425.1 Galeopterus variegatus
TGTTTGCCAGGTACTGTTCTAGGTACTGGGGCTATGACTGTGAATAAAACTGATAAAAATAAATTTCTTCTAATAACACTAGATAAATAAATAAAATGTATAGGCTATTTGATTGTTATAACTGTTATGGGCAAAATAAGACAGAAGAGGATGGGAAGTAAGGAAGAGGAAGTGTTTTACAGTTTTAGATAGAGTGGTCAGGAGAGGATGTTTGGAAAGACTTAAGCAGGGACAAAATTCTAGAGGAATGAGCATTCAGGCAGCAGGCATAGTACGCACAAATGCCCTGAGGCATGAGCAAGTCTAGCATGTTTCAGGAATAACAGAGACCAGCATGTCTGGAGCCAAGTGATGGGGGGGGGCGGGCGGTGAATAGGAGGAATGGAGTCAGATAATATAGGGCCTTCTAGGCTGTTGGAGTAAGATTTGAGGAGATGAAGGGAGGTGCTCACACCTTTTGAATAGATTCACTGGTTAAAATAGAGTAACAATTTCTCATTGACATTTTTATATTTAATAAAGTAGGAAAGTAAGCCATAAGAATATACATTTTTTTCTCCATGGGACTCAAAGCTATTTTCACTTTGAATGGAAAAAATTATAGCTTATGAATAGTTTTTTTT
>NW_007860496.1:0-623 GCF_000696425.1 Galeopterus variegatus
AAAAAAAAAAAGAGGAGAATTTAAATAATCAACTATAGAATTAAAAGAATAAATAGCTGCAGTTTTTAAAAAATATTTTTAAATTATAAAATAATACTTTGAACAACTATCCATTACTGTAATTTGAAATCTAGAGAAAATGAATACATTTCTGCAACATAAAAAAAATTATAAAATACCAAAATTGGTTCAAGAAGAAAAAGAGAACTTGACTAAACCAATATGCATACAGAAGTTAAAATGACAAAGTTAAAATGTCTTCTTCACTGGAAATAATTTCAGACTCATAAAACTTTATTGATGATTTCTACCAAATTTTCAAGGCATAGATAATTTTTTTATACGAGTTGTTCCAGAAAACAGACAAAGAAATGGTGTAACTATCTACATAGAAAAACAATTGACTCATTAAGTTCTTAGAATAATTGTAAGAGTTCAACAAGAATACTAAATATAAGGTGAACATATTCAAAATAAACAACATTCCCCCCCCCAAGAACTGCTAAATTTTAAAAATATATGTATAATCAAATATATGATACCATTCAAAATAGTGGGAAAACTATTATTACAAAAGGATTAATTTACATGTTCAAATGCCTCCATGGAAGTATTTTTAATTT
>NW_007860497.1:0-623 GCF_000696425.1 Galeopterus variegatus
ACACCCAGGAGGGGACATGCCCCGCCAGGAATCAGTGTGCTGTCACTGAGGAGAGGTGCTGCGGAGGTGGCGCCTCAGTGCCTCAGAGCATCAGGATGGGTCCTAAAGAGAAGTCACGCGCCAGGGTCGCCTGCACGGGGAGTGGCGATGCTGCGCGCTGAGACCACCTCTGGGGTCCTCCAGGCACTGACATCGGGAAGCGCTCCCTGAATGAACCCCGTGCTCCAGCTCTGGCTTGGAAAGGAGACGTTTGGAGTAGACGCACAGGTTTCATGGAAATCATCGCTCTGTTCCCAGACTAAGCTGAGGGGTGACACAACCCTCCTGAACCAGGGGACATCCCTGCAGTCCATCCTGTGGTGCCAGACATGCTTTCAGGATTTTCCATCTTGATTTCTTTTTTGGGAGAATATAAGGAGTTACTTATCATCTTCTCAGATAATTTTACATTGTCAGCTGTTTTAACAGACCCTGGAGAGGAGAAGAAAAAAGACGCTGAATTCCTCCAAATGGTTTTATCTGGGATGGTTATTTTTCCCTCGACGTCACTTCCTTAGCTGCATGATAAACAGAAGAGCAAGAGTAGAAAGCAGCTCATCTGAAATACCCACAGTGGTTCCTCC
>NW_007860498.1:0-623 GCF_000696425.1 Galeopterus variegatus
GGCGGGTACAAGCAGATCACATGGCAAGAGAGGAAGCAAGAGAGAGAGAGAAGGTGCCAGGTCCTATATACAACAAGCTCTTGTGGGAACTAATAGAGCTAGAACTCACTCATTAATCCCCCCTCCCCCAGGAAGAACATTAATCCATTCATGAGGGATCTGCCCCCATGACTCAGTTTCCAACACTGCCCCATTGGAGATCAAATTTCCACATGAGTTTTGGAGGGGACAACACATCCAAACTCCATCAGGCCCTGAGGCAGGACAGTGCCTGGCATGCTGAAGGACTAGCAGGGAGGCCTGGGATAGAGTAAACTGGAGAAAAGGAGAAAGCAGATGAGGTCAGAGAAATAACAGGTAAAGGAATAGAAAATGCAGGGACCGTTTGTCCATTGAGATGACCTTGGCTTTTACATGAAGTAAAATGGGAAGGAATGGGAGCGTTTCTGAGCAGAGAAGTGGCATGATCTGACTTACGTTTTAGTCAGATCCCTCTGGCTGCTGATTAGGGAAAAGACAGCAGAGAAACAAGCCCCCAAATGTAGAGACCAAAAGTGAGGAGGCCACTGTGGCCAACAAGCAGAGATACATGGGGGATTGGATCAGGACAGTAGAGTTGGAGA
>NW_007860499.1:0-623 GCF_000696425.1 Galeopterus variegatus
TCATTTGTTGAAATTGACTCAAAGTGAATAAGAATGACTTTTCCCCCTACAACGTTGATACACATTTAGTATTTCATTTTTTATCTTGCTATGTAATAAATAAAATGTTTCTCTTTATTTTAAATTGTATTAGATAAGTAAAATTTGATTTTTTCTATGTTATATTTCATAAGCTATTTGCATTTTTTAAATCAACTTTCAAACATACATTTATTGAACACTTGCTACATATAAGACACTGGCTGGTGCTTTGCATATAATGGTGAGCAAGAGATACATCTCTTAGTACTCTTAGTCTATTATAAGAGATAACATTAACCAAATGCTTGCACAAGTGTAAAGTTACAATTGTGATACAAAGTGCTGTGAAAATTTGTATAAGAAAAATCCCCCCCAAAAAGACCCTTAGAATTGCCTATTCATGATTCCTACCCATACTTCTATAAGAGTGTTTATTAAAAAAAAAAAAAATCACTTATGGTTTACTTTACTTATCACTGTGCAATATTTTGTTTTGTTTTGCTTCTATACAATTATTTATTTTTAGGGGAAAAAACAAAAGTCCAGGCAGAAAACCAAAATGTGTATATGTATGCCAAAAATTAACTGCTTCAGGCATTGTG
>NW_007860500.1:0-623 GCF_000696425.1 Galeopterus variegatus
GCAACATATTTTCTCTAAAATATCACATCCAGATATGTTTCTAGTTATTTAAACTAGTGATCTTATTTGTGGGTATCCAGGCTCTATGACCCTTTAGATATAAATTACTCATTTCTCATTAGGGTTGAGAAAGATGAATGAGAAGTTGTATGTAAAAAAAAAAACAAAAAACAAAACACTAGCTGTAACTCCTGAGTATAGTGTTATTTTTACTATATCCAAAATAAAATAAGATCTATTTGTCTTGTTAATTATATTCATTATGTAAAAATAGCTTCAATTTAAATTCCTCAATAATAACATTTTTTTGTGGAAAATATCAGAGGTCCAGATCCTCATATAGGCCAGCTGCAAAAACAAACAAACAAACAAAAAAATCAGAAATCTGCTTTCTTTTATATGGAAAAGAAATATACGTATTAAATTATTTTTTCATGGACCTCTAGTATTTGATTACACTGCAGCATAATATAAAATAGGAAAAAAAAAAACCCTAAACATACTACGAAATCTATGTTATTCTGTGTAATAATTTCCCCATGACTTCCCTTTATGTATATTCTAATACATAAGCAACTAAATAAGGTGCAATAATTCAGGCTCATTTGGGGGGCAGGTGTCTT
>NW_007860501.1:0-623 GCF_000696425.1 Galeopterus variegatus
AACAAGATCTTCATGATGCTCCACAGCATTTGGAGCACATCTGTGCTGGAAACATCTCACTATATTGCATCGTAATGATTTGTGAGCTTGTCTCTTCTGCTCAGCTGGGAGCTCCAGAAAACCGGTGGCCATTTGCTGCTCACACATCTTTGCTTTATGCTTCCTGCTGCTTCCCCACCTGCTCTCCCGACCTCCAGGGTCTGGGACAGTCCCTGACACACAGTAAGCACTCAACAAACACTTGTTGGTTTAGGGAATAGTGATTATATTGTAGGGGATTTCATGAGTCCCTTCAGTTTTGCTTTCTTAACTTACTTAATGATTGAGGTAAATTTTCACTTTCAGTTCTACCTGACTGACTGTTTGATTCCATTTCTCAGTCATTTCTCACCTTTGGCACAAAACTCATTGAGCAGTCTAAGCTGATGTCTTACTCAGACAATGTCTGAGGAGTGCGGGCCTTTTGCTAAGCACAAATAATAAGCTTCTAGAAGGCATGGGTTAAATTCTCTGCCAGTAAAAATGCTCTGCCCTTCTTCGTCTCAGTTGTTTCTGCAGAACAACCATTCCTGTGGAGCTCTTTTTCCTAACTTTTAGCTTAATCTTTTCATTAGATACAGGCC
>NW_007860502.1:0-623 GCF_000696425.1 Galeopterus variegatus
TCTGATGAGTTTACTTAGATCGATGAGCTTGGTCTGATGGGTTCACTTAGATTGATGAGCTCGGTCTGATGAGTTTACTTCGATCGATGAGCTTGGTCTGTTGAGTTCACTTAGATCGATGAGCTCAGTCCGATGAGTTCATTTAGATCGATGAACTCGGTCTGATGAGTTTATTTAGATCGATGAGCTTGGTGTGTTTAGTTTACTTAGTTCGATTAGCTTGCACTGATGAGTTTACTTAGATCGATGAGCTTGGTCTGATGAGTTTACTTATATGGATGAGGTTGGTCTGATGAGTTTTCTTAGATCGATTAGCTCTGTCTGATGTGTTTACTTTGATCGGTGAGCTCGGTCTGATGAGTTTACTTAGATCGATGAGCTTGGTGTGATGAGTTTACTTAGATCGATATGCTAGGTCTGATGAGTTTACTTAGATCGATGAGGTTGGCCTGTAGAGTTTAGTAAGATCGATGAGCTTGGTCTGATGAGTTTACTTAGATCTATGCAATTGGTTTGATGAGTTTACTTAGATGGATGAGCTTGGTCTTATAATTTACTTAGCTCGATGTGCTTGGTCTGATGAGTTTAGGTAGATTGATGAGCTTGTTTGATGAGTTTACTTA
>NW_007860503.1:0-623 GCF_000696425.1 Galeopterus variegatus
AAAAAAAAAAAAGAACTATACCTAGAGCAAAGACAAAAAATAAAAAAATCATAAAGATTAAAGCACAAATTAATGAAATAGTAGAAAAACAGTAAAGCAAAAGTTGTTTTTTGAGAAGATCAACAGGGTTGACACATCTTTAGCTAGATTCAACAAGGAAAAGAAAACTCCTATTACTGTATCAGGAATGAAAGATGAGGCATCACTGTTAACATTACAGACATAATAAGGATTATAAGAGAATACTATGAGCAATTGTATGCCAATGAATTAGACAACTTAGATAAATCCTGAGAAAGACACAAGTACCAAAACTGAAGAAGAAAACAAGAATCTGAATATGACTATAACATATAGAGATGGAATCAGTAATTTAAAAACTATTTCACAAAGAAAATCTCAGAACCAAATAGCTTCAGTAATAAATTTTCACAAATACTTTAAAAAGAATGGATAATAATTCTTAACAAACTCTTCCAAAAAATAAGAGGAGGGAACATGTCTTACTTGAATCTATGGGGCTACTATCACTGTGAAAGAAATATCAAAGACGTCACAAAAAAAGAACACTATAGATCTTATGATTATAGATGAAAAATACCTCAAGAACATACTAGCATACT
>NW_007860504.1:0-623 GCF_000696425.1 Galeopterus variegatus
TCAGTGCTGCAACTACACTAAACCACTTTCAGTTTCCCAAATGTACCCCACTAGCATCAGGTGCTCCCCCTATTACGGCACTTGCCACATTGTGTTATCATTGCCTCTTTACTTACCTGTCTCATGGAGCTTTAAGTCTGGTATTCCCAGCATAGACCACCTTTCACCACCCTTAGTGTAAGCCCAATCAATATTCAGATGAACTGATTGCTTGTCTTCATTTTTGTTAAGACAAAAACAATGCCTGTCACTAGTGCCATCATGGTCATTTTACCACTCTGAACTAAAGTTTTCTCATCTATAAAATGGAATAACACTACCAAGAAAAGCACATTTTTAATGTTAGTGTCATCAACAACAAAAAAAACAAACTGTATTTAAAAATGGGAAAAGAACTTGAATAGACATTTCTGCAAAGATATACAAATGGCCCATAAGCACATGAAAAGGTGCTCAACATTTAGGGAAATGCAAATCAAAACCCCAATTTGATACCATGTCACATCCATTAGGATGGCTACTTTTAGAAAACCAGAAAACAAGTGTTGGTGAGGATGTGGAGAAATTGGACTCCTGTGCGTTGCTGGTGGGATATAGAATGGTGCAGCCACCATGGAAACAGT
>NW_007860505.1:0-623 GCF_000696425.1 Galeopterus variegatus
AAAAAAAAAAAAAAAAAAAAAAGGAAAAAAAAAAAAAAAAAAAAGAATATCAACATTTTGCAAACCCCTAATAAAAGAAAAGAGAAGGAAAATCTATAAATTTAAAGAAACTTACCAAACATATCAATTTAATGCAATGTATGAACCTGGATTTGAAAAAGCCAATATAAAAAATTGTGAGAAAATTACTAGAGTAATTTGAACATTAATTGGGTAACTGATAACATTGAGGAAGTGTTAATGGTATTGTGTTTATATGTTTTTAAAGAGATCTTACTTTTTAGAGATGTATGCTGAAGTATTTATGGATGAAATTTTGATATTTGGGATTTATGTCAAATTAAGATAGTTGGGCATGTGATCATAATGAAACAAAATTATGAATGGGTAATTTTTTTGAAGCTAGACGATAGGTACATGGTGTTTATTATACTATTCTATCTGAAAAGTTCCTTACTAAAAAGTTTTTTTTTAAAAAAAAAAAAGCTAAAATTTGAGTTTGGATAACTGGAAGACTGTTTCAAACATACTTTGTTCTTAATGAACCATAAAAGAAACCAAAGATGTTTGGGTCTCTAGGCTCAGCATTCCTACTAGGATCTATCCCACCGCCAGCTTCCTAT
>NW_007860506.1:0-623 GCF_000696425.1 Galeopterus variegatus
GGTTTTAGATTAGAATTGGAGGTATTCATATGAACCCATACTTTCATTATATGTACAAGATGTCAAAATAAGTATAGATGTAAATGTGTGTATGCAACATACGTTTGTGTTTATACGTATGTGTTTATATGTGTGTGTTTAGCTTTTTCCACTGAGGTCCTGGGAGAAGTCACACCCCAGTATTGATGAGCACACTAACACTCAGATTTTGTCCTCTAAATACCATTTCCTCCTATAATAAGAACCAGGGGTCTTTGAAGAAATGATTGATTCCAGTGTTGGGCATGGCAAATACAAGATGAGCCTGGAACATGTACATGTAAGTAGGCGTGCTCAAAGAATGATGGGGCCCTGTTAAAGGCTGCAGATGCCAGATAGAAGGGGCACCCACTTGCCAAGTCTGGGACAAACTGACCATTAAAATAAATAATAGTAGTAGTAGATTACAAGCCTTTGAATGAAATAGGAAATCATAAATCCGTATTGGTATAAATTAATAAACTGAAAGTTTGATGAAGAATGGGATATTTACATAGCCTCCAACTACTTTCCCATAAAATTCTTATTTTTATTTATTTATTTTTTTGTCTTTTTTCCGTGTCCGGCAACGGATCGCAACCCTC
>NW_007860507.1:0-623 GCF_000696425.1 Galeopterus variegatus
ATATAGGTGGCCTTTTGAATCCTGATTGATTGGCCAGAGCATCCAGTACAATATTGAGTGAAAGTCAGCAAAAGTGGGCGACCTTGTCTTATTCCTCAGATGAAAGGGTCAGCTTCCAGTCTGTCAGCACTGACTGTGAGTTTTTCATAAATACTGTTTGTCATTTTAAAGAAATTCCCTCTATTCATAGATTTCTGACTTTTATTTAAATCATGAATGAGTACTGGATTTTGTTGAATGCATTAACGGAGACGATCGTGTTTTCTTTCTTTTTTTTTTTTTTTTCTTCCTTCTACTAATATGATGATTACATTAAATTGATTTTTACATGTTGAACCACTCTTGTGTTCCTGGGATTAATTATAAGCCACTTTGTGCTGTGTATAATCCTTTTAATATGCTTCTGAGTTTGGTTGCTAGTGTTTTGTAGGGAATTTTTGCATCTATATTTATAAGGGTTATTGGTCTGTAATTTTCTTTTCTTGTGATGCCTTGTCTAGCATTGGGATTAAGGAATTACTGGCCTTATAGAATGAGTTAGGAAGTGTTCTCAACTTTTCTATTTTTGGAAGCATTTGTAAAGATTTGAAACTAATTCTTTGTTAATTGTTTGGTAGAATTCA
>NW_007860508.1:0-623 GCF_000696425.1 Galeopterus variegatus
AAATCATTGAGTTTGCATACTAACCTTGCAACTGCCTTTCAGTGGATTGCTAGTCTTGACAAGTAATTAAATATCCTTATGGCTTAAAATGCTTTTAGCAGGGTTTCCTGTTACTTGTGGGCAAAATCATCCTGATTCACTGCTCAAATTTTGGTGAATGAACAAATACTGATAGTCATAGATATTACAAAACAGACTGTTCTCTTTGTTGGTCTCTGTTTTCTACCATAAAAGAAGTTAAAGAAGTGAGGGAAGTTATGAATACAGATAGCATAATACTAAAAAATATTGGTTGGTTATAAAAATAGCTTTGTTAGGTCCTGTATTAGTTTCCTAGGTCTACTGTAACAAATTACTGTAAACTAGATGGCTTAAAGAAACAGAAATTTACTTTTTCACAATTCTGGAGACTAGAAGTTTGAAATCAAGGTGTTGTCAGGGCTATACTCCCTCTAAAGGCCCTAGGGAAGAATTCTTCCTTGCTTCTTCCCAGCTTCTGGTGTCTTCTGGCAGTTCTTGGCTTTTTTTGGCATGTAGTTGTGTCACTCCAATATTTGCCTTTGTCTTCATGTGCCTTCTTTTCTGTTTACGTCTCTCTGCGTCCTCTCCTGTTCTTAAAAGGA
>NW_007860509.1:0-623 GCF_000696425.1 Galeopterus variegatus
ACGGGAATCAGTGAATGGCGTTACTATTCTAAGTATTGGCGGCCACACAGCCCTGCTGTCCTCACAGAGCTGGGAGGATAAGTGAGTGACAGAAAGAAAGGGGGCCTGTGCATCCATCCCCACCTCTGTCCAGTCTTCCCACTCGTGGCTCCCTGCGCTGGTTCCTTCCTTCTGATGACCAAGGACAAAGCTTAAAGCATTTGGAAACACTTTGTCCCTGACCAACCTTAGAGTCCTCTCCAGCCCAGGTGCACAAGAGGGAGAAATGACTGTAGGAAGGGAAGTGGGAAGACACCGTGGGCTGGGAGCTCGTCTCTCCCTGGGCCTCACGAGCTCTGACTGCATGCTGGAATCACCCCACGATGAGTGCATCTGCTTGAAAGCCACCAAGGGCTGAGCAGCCTGGGTTCGACAGGCGTCCTCATTGTACCGTGCCCAAACAGCCAGAATGGCACTCCTTCCCAGTGAATATCCAGAGGAGGCCTCCCTTCTGCTCACCTCCAGAACTCCTGCTGCTGTCCACATCTTTACTGCTGGGCACACCAGGGTCATCCTGCTGGAACAGCCCACATGGCCCATCGACCTCTCCACATGTGCTTCCTGGTCACCGACTTTGGACTTGC
>NW_007860510.1:0-623 GCF_000696425.1 Galeopterus variegatus
AATGATTCCTGCTTGGTGGTTTCAAGTGGGACTTCATAATCTCTCATTTTTCAAACTCTTTGGGTAACTCTGGTGATCAGCCAGGGATGGAGTCCTCAGCCTTATCGCCTGGCTCTGTAACTTCTTTGAATTTTAAGACTAGGAAGGAAATCAGAACCTCTCTTCTCACATGAGCTAACATTATCTATCTGAAGAACCGCAGCCCTGTGTACTGAGAGGGGCTTTTCTGGACCCTGCCATTCAGAGATGACAAGCTGACAACTCTCAGATTGAGCTTTGCTAAGCTGGCAACATTCTTTCAAAAATCTGAATTTGTTGCCCACATTTAAAAATCAAATTATTATTTTTTTAAATCTGGATTTCTGAATTTTGGGGGGAATAAAAAGACAAAGAGAGAGAGAAAGAGAGAGAAGTTCTGGTAGAATTGGGTCCTTATTCTTGCAAGGCATTGACATGTGGAACCCAGTAGCCACCGCCCCTTTAGACAGGCACAGCCTCTCCAGTTTGCCACAGTCCCCACCAGCCCTGCTTCCCTCACTTGCTGTGGCTCTTGACCCTGGTAGGCATCTGAGTTGGTGTCCACTGCTTCACAATCCCCCTCCTCACTTTATACATGAGGGAAC
>NW_007860511.1:0-623 GCF_000696425.1 Galeopterus variegatus
TATCCCATGTATTTTCTCAGACCACAATGGATTAAAACTAGAAATCAATAATAAAAAAAAAACTCTGGAAAGTATACAAACACATGGAAATTAAACAACATTCTTCTTAATGGCACATGGGTCCAAGAAGAAATCAAGCAGGAAATAAAAAAATTTATCAAAACTAATGAAAATAATGATACATCATACCAAAATTTGTGGGATACAGCAAAAGCAGTACTAAGGGGGAAATTTATTGCATTAAACGCTTATCTCAGAAAAATGGAAAGATGGCAAATGAACAACCTAATAATGCACCTTAAAGAACTAGAAAAACAAGAACAATCCAAACCTAAAGTTAGCAGACAGAAAGAAATCATCAAGATCAGAGCAGAACTTAACGAAATTGAAACCCAAAAAACAATACAAAAGATCAACGAATCAAAAAATTAGTTTTTTGAAAAGATAAATAAAATCGACAAAGCACTAGCACGGCTAACAAAAAAAAAGAAGAGAGAAGATTCAAATAACAAAAATTAGAAATGAAAAAGGTGATATTACAACTGATCCATCTGAAATACAAGGAATCATTCAAGACTACTATAAACAACTGTACGCTGGGGCCGGCCCGGTGGCGCACTGGA
>NW_007860512.1:0-623 GCF_000696425.1 Galeopterus variegatus
AGAGAACCACTTGGCTTTGCAGGATGTAGCCCTGGACACCACCAGTGTCATAGCACAGCCCCGTGAACAGCACAGCCTGAGCCAAGGATTGGTCCTGACAGCAGTGTCCAGGTAAAGCAGCCAGGAGTCCCCAGACCCTAGAAGGGGCTGTGAAGGGGCTGGGAGGGCCAGCACCTGGGAAGACCTCTGCAACTGAGGCTGGCAGGACAAGCATGGTCTCAGCTAAAGTCAGGAAGACCAGAGGATGACCTGGAGACCAGAACCCTTCCCGGGACACCAGGACAACCCTTAATCACTTCTGTCCCCTTTACCCCCACCACCCCAAAGAACCTCAGTTACCCTGCAAAGAAGAAAAGGAGGGCTTGGAGGGGAAAGAATTCTGAATAGATTATGTCATTGCCCCCAAAGAGACTGAGTCTTGAACCAGCCGAGATAAAACTATTCTGAATTGGTGAGATTTTTTTCTGCCACCGGATGGAAATTGGAATTCGTAAGTGGAGTTTCAATTGCAGAGAAATAAAATTACATTTCTCACATGGGGCCTCTGTGATTTGTAACTTGCTTTACCTATTCCTGTTATCTATGGGACTGCCAGTAATCTCTCACAGAACCACAAGGAAGAT
>NW_007860513.1:0-623 GCF_000696425.1 Galeopterus variegatus
GCTCAGCCAGTGAGCGGCCGGTCTGTATGTGGGATCCGAACCCTTGGCGGGAGCACCGCCAGCGCTCCGAAGCGGCGCACTGTAGCACTGCACCACCGGGCCGGCCCTAGAGGCCATTTCTTACCAACTAATTAGTTTTGGAAATAAGCTGACAAGGTCTGTGGAAGACTAAAAACAACCTCAAAATTTAGTCAAGGAAAGAAATAAGATCTTCACCTAACGTTTTTGTAGTCAAATGCATACAGCTCTCCTTACTGTGACACGAGGAAAAGATCCAGCAAGGCTCTCTTACTCTTAGTTCCTTACAAGCATGGAAACAAGATCTAAATGAACATCTGTGCTAACTCATCTTCATGTAAGCAGATGTGCTCTATTACTCCCTGCTCAATCCACAGAATTGATGTTTACTGGCTAATTCTGACATAAATTTTAGTAATATTTCCAGTTTAAAAGAGCACAAAACAATATTTTTACTAGAATGGCATAAAAAGAACAGTCAATTTACAGTCTTGATATTTCCTGACAACATATAGTAAGCCAAATATTTAACTCTGGTAACAACACCTTTAAGTAGTAATCTAACAGTATTAAGGTTTTTGATAAAATAGTGGTTTAACTTCATT
>NW_007860514.1:0-623 GCF_000696425.1 Galeopterus variegatus
GTGAGACATTATGGAAAATTGTATGGAGGTTCCTCAAACAACTACAGATAGAACTGCCATATGGCCCAGCAATCTCAATGCTGGGTATATACCCAAAAGCCTGGAAATCATCATGTTGAAGGGATACCTGTACTCCCTTCTTTATTGCAGCTCTATTTACAATATACAAGAGTTGGATCCAGCTTAAAAGCCCATCATCAGATGACTAGATAAGGAAAATGTAGTATGTTTGCACAATGGAATACAACTGTGCTATGAAAAAGAATGAAATTCTGCCATTTGCAGCAACATGGATGAACTTAGAGAAAATTATGTTAAGTGAAATAAGCCTGGCACAGAACAAGTAATACCGCATGTTCTCACTTACATGTGAGAGCTAACAAAAAATAAATAAACAAAAAAACAAATAAATAGGAGAAAAAAAAAAGACCTAACAACCACAATAATTCTTTGAACTTGTTAAGAGAAGTGGACAGAACTGAGATTGCCAGGGGTAACAAAAAAATAAACAATAAAAATAGAAATAGAAACAATTGATTTTTGGTTTTGTTTAAAAAAAAACCCCAGATAATGTGCTTTTAAATGCCATTTTTCACTCAACTTAAAATATATCTTTTCTTTAA
>NW_007860515.1:0-623 GCF_000696425.1 Galeopterus variegatus
TTTTTATTTTCTATCATCCCTGTTTTTATTTTTCTAATATATTTTGGGATATTTTGTATATACAAAAATGTATAAATAATAATATGATTTAATCTATGTATCTGCTCCCCCAGCTTTAGAAATAAAATATTACCAACACAATGAGACCCCCCCCCATGTACTTCTTCCTAAGCACATCTACCTTTCTCAGGGGTCACGATTCTTCTGGATTTGACGTTTCACATTTTCATGCATTCTTTTCATTCTTTAAAACATATGTGTTATTGTTAACCAATACATAGTGTTGGTTTTTTTGTTTATAAGCTCAATATAAGTGGTATCATACTCACATGTGTACATGTGCAACTTAACATTTTTGTTCAGTATTGTGTTTGTGAGATCCATAAAAGTTGACATCTGTGGTTGCTGGTGTTCATTTTCTCTGCTGTATAGTCTTCCACTGAATGGATATACCACATTTTATTCATCCATTCTCATAATTTAATTTTTTTCTGATTTTTGTGGCACTTGGAATAGTTGTACATGTCTTCACATACCCAAGTATAAAAATATTTCTGGGTTTTATATACACATTCTTACATTACAAATTTCTGAGTTAAGAGGTATGACTTCTCCACTTTCCT
>NW_007860516.1:0-623 GCF_000696425.1 Galeopterus variegatus
CTCTCAGGATCGCGCCGTTTCCTGACACGGGCGCTCCATACCCGTCGCCATTTTTTCTCCGCTCCTCTGTCTCTCTTTAATTACACAAGTAAGGCCTTCAGCAGGCTTTTACATTGGTCCTGACTTTTGAGATTGCAGTTTTTAACATTTCCCCCAATTTGAGGACAAGTGACACAGCTGCTGATGTAACACTTAATAGTTTGCAAGCTTTTTATAGTTTGCAAAGCCCGTACACATACCTTCTATTGGGCATGATGACTACCACAGAGCAGGGCTTTTCAACCCCATAGTGTCGCCCCTTTTCACAGTTGAGGAGCTGGAGCGCACCGGGAGCGTTGAGCAGCCCTAGGTCCCAGTAAGGAGAGGACTTGACATCGGGTTCCTCTTCTTCCAAATTATGCTGCCTCCATTTACTTAACTATCAAGCTTAAAAGAGCAGCAGAGATCAAAGAGTCTATAGTCTGGCGCTCTGCCCCAGGTCAGGCAATTTTGAGACACTGAAAACTCCAGATCGGTGTGCTCTCAGGAGCGTGAGATGGGTCCCAGGAAGGATTCTCAAGCCGCACCCATTTGGTGCAAGGACTTCATAGACCCATTGGGAGAGGAAGAACAATCTGATTAAA
>NW_007860517.1:0-623 GCF_000696425.1 Galeopterus variegatus
TTGGTAATGTTGAGTATTTTTGATATGCCTATTGGCCATTTGTATGTCTTCTTTTGAGAAAGGTTTATTCAGTTCCTTTGTCCATTTCTTAATCAAGTTATTATTATTATTATTATTTTTCCTATTGAGTTGTTTGAGTTCTTTATATATACCGGACATTAATCTCTTGTCAGATGCATATTTTTCAAATATTTTTTCTCATTCTTCATGTTGTCTTTTTGCTCTGTTGATTTTTTCTTTTCCTGTGCAGAAGGTTTTTAGTTTGATATAATGCCATTGTCAATTTTTGCTTTTTTTTCTGTAGTTCAGAAATGTTGCTAATAAAATATTTGCCCAGTCCTATGTCCTGAGGTTTTTCCCCTATGTTTTCTTCTAGAAATTTTACATGTTCGGTTCTAACATTTAAGTGTAATCCATTTTGAGTCTATTTTTTGTATATGGTGAGAGACAGGGGTCTAGTTTCATTCTTCTGCATATGGGTCTCCAATTTCACAGCACGATTTATTGAAGAGACTTTCCCAAATATAAGTTTTTGGCTCCTTTGTCAAAAATCAGTTGGCTATAAATATGTGGATTTATTTCTTATCTGTTCCATTGATCTATGTGTCACTTCCTGTGCCAGT
>NW_007860518.1:0-623 GCF_000696425.1 Galeopterus variegatus
TTGCTCCTGCTGATTCTGTTTCCAGGGCCTCGTCCCTCCCCCACCGTCCCGGCAGGCCTCCGCCCAAAAGCCCTTCTCCCAGAGATCCCTGTCCTTTATCCATGTGAGCATTAGACAACTGTGTCTCCCTGCTACGGAGCTAGTTCGCAGGGCTAGTCCCTGTCTCTGCCCAGGGTGTAGCCATGTGCCAACACCCAGTGGGCCTGAGATGTATTCTCTGCTCAAATGACTCTATCTTGCCTATTGGACATCTCTGCATTCCATAGCACCCAAAACTCAACGTGTCCCACACCAAGCCCTCTGCTGCTCTTCTGTGGCCCTCATCACCAACACCTGTCCTCCCCTGGCCCTCCCGTCTACTGCTCATTGCACGGCTCAGTCCTCTCAATTCTTTCTCTCAAATGCATCTTGTATGTGAATCTCTCTCTTTGTCTGCATGACACTTCCCTGAACTGGCCACTTCCACCTCCCTCCTGAATGCTCCTTCCTGCTAAGGACCCTTCTGGAGGCTGTCAATATGACTTTAGAGTGCAAATTTGTTGGTGTCATTTCCCTGACCAATGCTTCTCAAGGCTTAGCTCTCAGGATGAAGTTCACACTCAGTGGCTTGGCATCCTTGGTCT
>NW_007860519.1:0-623 GCF_000696425.1 Galeopterus variegatus
TCTTTTTTTCGTGTCCGGCAACGGATCGCAACCCTCAGTGTCATGCCCGTACTGGACCGGGGACCGGCAACGGGATCACAACCCTCGGTGCTGCTCCCACACCTCGCTCAGCCAGTGAGCAGGAACCGGTCTGTATGTGGGATCCGAACCCTCGGCGGGAGCGCCGCCGTGCTTCCCAAGTGGTACACTGTAGCAGTGCGCCACCAGGCCGGCCCGAAAGAACACTTTTCAAAGGAAGTAAAGTTTGGATTTTGAAGGAAACAACCAGGAGGATAAGGTAGAGAAGAGTGCTCCAGGAAGCAGCAAGTATCAATGTGATCTCTATGACTATGGATCTGGGCTTGGTGGCAATTTATTAGACATGGTACCAAACACAGAATCCATAAAAAAAAAAAAATTGGACTTCTTCAAAATTTAAAACTTTTTCTCTATGAAAAACATTTTTAAAAAAAGAAAAGATAAGCTATAGACTGGGAAAAAATATTTCCAAATCAAATATACAACAAAGGACTTATATTCAGAACATATAAAGAACTCTCAAAATCAACAATAAGAAAACAACCAACCCAATTATAAAATCGGCAAAAGACTTGAACAAACACTTTACCAAAGTGGATATAATA
>NW_007860520.1:0-623 GCF_000696425.1 Galeopterus variegatus
GCCAAGGGAAAGAAATCTGTCTTCTATCTAAGAGGAATGTTTAGTAATTATTTGGGCCTTGCATAAACTCAGGCCATACATTTTGGGCCAGGCGTTTACATTACGGGCTAATCACAGAGCCCCGATATGAATACAGACATCGTGGGGCAAGTAGAGTGAGTTACTGAGATAGTTGGGGCAGCCTCAGCACTTACAGACAGACGTGCAGACTGTGTCACCATGGGGAACATTTAGGCCAAGACACTTTCTTAGAACAAAAAATGTTAACACTGGCATCTGTGGAACCAAACCCTTCTAAATGGATCCTGAGCTCTCAGCCTGTACCATCAGATAAGGTCAATGTGGCAGAGGGCAAAGGTGAGAAGGGACCCATCCAATTCTGCTTGCTTAGGCCACGTTTTATTTGCTTTATTACATCCAAGAGAAATCTGACTTCTTTGAGGACCCTGTGTGTGTCATTCACAGTTAGCTCCCCATAACTGAGCTAGACAGTGACTAAAAGGCATTCTCTGTAAAAGGTCACTTGGGACTGACAAGAAGACAGAAGAAACAGAAGCTGTCAGCTCATGACAGCAGAACAGGCTGAGGCTGGGAGAAAGAAAGCTGAACTTGAGAGCCTTTAG
>NW_007860521.1:0-623 GCF_000696425.1 Galeopterus variegatus
CTTCCCCCGCCCCCTCTCCCTTGCCTAAAGGACTTGATGTGCAGACAAAGTCAGACTGCGAGGGGCCAGCAGCTTCTTCTAAAACAACAGTGACCACTGAATGCAAATCTTAGGCTTTTACCAAGCACATCAACGTCTTATTTGGGGGCTTTAATAATGTGTCACATGCTAAGGCCATCATCACCCTGTTTATTCAACAGAAAGGAGGGAGAGACCCACATACAGAAAAGCAGTTTGTAAGTAGAATATATGCTGTGCTTTTCTTTCCCCAACTCTTTCTGCACACCATCTGCAAAAGGGGACTTATTAATTCCCTACTTACTCTAAGGGCTGAGCTGAGCCGTCCAAATTCACTGCAGCCCTCTCTGATTTATGAATGGGAAGCATTCCAAGAGTTCACTTGCGCACTAATTTCTTTAGAACTTAAAGCATAGCTCTATTCATTAATCCATCCCTTCAGCAAATGTTTACCTAATGCCTGTGTGTACCAGACACCGTCCTGGGGGCTGAGGATTCGGTGGCAAGGAAACGAGTAAGGGGGACAGACATGGATCAACCATCGCAAACGCAAGCAGATCGCCCCACAGTGCGGTGCTGTGGGAAGCACGGGTTGCCAGAGGAGA
>NW_007860522.1:0-623 GCF_000696425.1 Galeopterus variegatus
GGAACTTCTCTCTTTCTTTTTTGTAGTAAGCCTGTCTAATGGTTTGTCTGTTTTGATTATCTTCTCAAAGCACTTACTTTTTGTTTCATTGATCTTTTGTATTTTGGGATTGGGGGTCTCTATTTCATTCAGTTCTGCTCTGATCTTAATTATTTCTTTCTATCTACTAATGTAGGGGTGGATTGTTCTTATTCTTCTAGTTGATGAGGTGTAGCATTAGGTTGTTCATTCTTTTAACATAGGTGATTATTTCAATAAACTTCCATCTTAGTACTGCTTTTGGTGTATTCCATGGATTTTAATGTGATATGTCCTTATTTTCATTAGTCTCAAGAATTTTTTTGCTTTCTTATTTAACTTCTTCTTGGACCTATAGGACATTCAGGAGCATCTTGTTTAATTCTGATGAATTTGTATAATTTCCAGAATTTCGCTTGTTACTGATTTCCAGTTTAATTCCATTGTGGTCTGAAAAGATACTCAAAATGATTTCTTTTTTTTTTTTAATTGTTGAGAATTGATTTGTGACCTAATATGTTGTCTACCCTGGAGATATTCCACGTGCTGATGAGAAGAATGAATATTCCATAGTTGCTTGATGAAGCATTCTGTAGATATCTGCC
>NW_007860523.1:0-623 GCF_000696425.1 Galeopterus variegatus
TTACAATCTGTTATAGCATCCAGCTCAATCCTTGTTTGTATTATTAGCATAAACTCTTCTCTCAGCATTTCTTTTACTCTCCATATATTCTCTGGGAGGAAGATCCTTGGATACTGTTGGTGTAGCACAAAAGGTACCATAAATTAAAAAGCATTTTTTGCTGTGAAGAAGCTGTACATTGTTCCACAGCTGCCTAATAGTGGAACCAAAAAAGAAAGGAAAAAAACAACAACATATTAGATAGAAAAATATTTAAATTTACTTCTAACTATAGACTTCTCAGGAAAAAGTGCTTCTCTGTTAGGAACAGAATTGTTCCATAACTTTGATCATTGTCCCCTGGTCAGAGCAGTGTTCTGAAAGTTTTCACGTTTAGTTGAGTTTGGTGCAGGAAACATTTCTTGACTGCCTGCTGGGGTATCAGACTGTGGATAGAAATCCGCAAGATATAGGTACATAGATGTGTAACATAGGCTTACCCTCAGGAAACTTCAGGAAGGCAGGCAGGAGGTGAGGGGAAGAGGGAAAAGAAGCAGTAATGGAAAGAAAGACCACAGAGTTTCATTGGACTTGCAGAGGGAGAGAACATACCTAGGGATACAAAGTGGAGTGGGGAAAGGGGG
>NW_007860524.1:0-623 GCF_000696425.1 Galeopterus variegatus
AGCACATACTTATATAAGCATAGCAAATCATAGTTACTTATTTTAATCTCCTTCACTTGGCTTGAATATTCTCATCACGTATAAAATAATAACAGCAATATATCTAATTTGATTTGTCTAAAGCTTACTGCTTGCATTTCAAAAACTAGAAACTCTGATTTGAAGAACAAATCTTGCTGGCATATTTGCATTTTGCAAAGAACTAATAATAATTTTAAAAAAGCATATATAGTTCCAAAGATTTGGAGCCTCTAAAAATATTCTCTGTGAAACAAGCACACATACACTTCCTTAATACAGGTACACATTTTAATTTAATTTTTTTTTCAAATTTGAAACTTTTCTCCACTCTCTTTGGTTTTCTTAGTAAAAAAATCCAAATATTAGCCCAATTTTTCAATTAGGGTATAAAAATCTTAGGAAAGTTCATTTACAGCTTTGGGACTATAAGCCATGCCTTTTAAGCAGAGTATGAAATTTTTAGAACCTTAACATGTTACTATCTATTTGTATAATCAAAAATAGGAAAGAAAGCATGCATTTAGAACTTAACTTGAGACAGAAATTAATTTACATAATGAATACCAAAGGAGAGATGGAAGGAAGGAAGGAAGGAAGGAAGG
>NW_007860525.1:0-623 GCF_000696425.1 Galeopterus variegatus
AAAAAAAAAAAAAAAAAAAAAGGATGACTGTTTCCCAAAACTTCTAGAATACAAACTAATTATTGAAATTGTGGTAGGAAACTGGAAAATCTTTATTCATTGCAGGGCAGATCCTTCACATGTAAGAAACATGAGATACTTTTCCCAGAGTGATAGTCCGGTCCCTTCTCCTTGCTGTTGCCATAGTCTGACCTTAGTACGGGGTGCTCGGTAAATGCCAAACGGTCACTGGAATGTAACATGGTAGTGGACATTATGCAGGAAAGCCATGCCAGTAAAAGTCAAGTGGGAATGTGGGTTTTGGGGTTCCTATGTAAGACACAGGAAATGACTTGCAGTTGAAAAAGGAGAAAAATTCCTCTATTCACCAAAACTTCTAACTACCGATGGTGCATCTTGAAGCCAGTGACCCACCTACTGGAAATCTACAAAGAGGCTGCCACCCCCAGTAGGCCTAGAGAGCACTGACTGCAGGATGATATTCCTAAAAGTGCTACCCTTCATGGATGTTTGCTTTATTGCCAATTAATCAAGATGTTTGTCCCAGAAAGATGCCCTTGCGCCTTGCTGAGGAGCTATCACTAATATTCATTGCATCCTCTTCTTCATCTTTAGAGAAGCTC
>NW_007860526.1:0-623 GCF_000696425.1 Galeopterus variegatus
ACAACTTGAAGTTACTCACAAGGACAATAAATCAGCATCCTAGAATGCAGCATGGGTTCCTCAAATCTCTTACCTCAGGTAGAATTCCTTGCCTTTGAAGAATACTTCCCAAGAAGCTAGGGAGCTCATTGGTTGAGTCTTAACCCTGCTCTTTTGGTTCCTAAAGTTCAGTCCCAATCCTCTTTCTCTTCCCTCCCAGGAAACCATCAGGTCTTCATGATGATAAGACTTCTGGTCAGCCCAAATCTCCTGCGTTAAGCCTCCCTGGAAAACTCATTACATAAACAAGAAAACAGGAAGAAAAAAGTAAACTTTTTCACTTAACCTCACACCTACCCATCCACAAATTCAGAAAGCAATGATCCTGAGGAACACTCAGCTCGGACTTTCAGATACTCAACTTCCTCATTAGAAAAATGAAGCAAAAACCTTCCTCATTAAGTAAAGATGCTAAGAAGGTATGACTAAGTGGTTGGAAGAAACAGAGGGGAAAAATCTTCAGAATCCAACTAATGTTGAAGGCAGGGTCTGGGAGGCCCTGTAGTCGGCCTCAACCCACCCTGTCCTCTTACCAGGTTCTTGACTCTGCCACAGCAAAGAATTCAAGAGCAGAGTCACAGTAG
>NW_007860527.1:0-623 GCF_000696425.1 Galeopterus variegatus
TTTATTTCTAGTTTTATTCTGCTATGGTTGGACAAGATAGTTGATATGATTTCAGTTTTTTTAATTTGTTGAGACTTGTTTTGTGACCTAGCATATGGTCTATCTAGAGAATGCTATATGTTGCTGAGAAGAATGTGTACTCTGAAGCTATTGGACAAAATGTTCTATAAATGTCCATTAGATTCAATTGACTTAGAATGGAGATTAATTATGATGTTTCTTGGTTATTTTTCTGCCAGGATGGTCTGTACTTTGCTGAAAGTGGAGTATTAAAGTCCCCAACTATTGTTGTGTTGAAGTTTATCTCTCCCATTAGGTCCAATAGTAATATATTTATATATCTTGGTGCTCCCATGTTGGGTGTGTATATATTTAGAATTGTATATCTCCTTGTTGAATTGATCCCTTTATCATTATATAATGACCTTCCTTATCTTTTTCTACTTTCCTTGGCTTGAAGTCTATTTCATCTGATATAAGTATAGCTACTCCTGCTCTTTTTTGGTTTCCATTAGCATGAAATATCTTTTTCCATCCCTTCACATTCAGTGATGTGTGTCTTTATAGGTGAAGTGAGTTTCTTCTAGGCAGCATATTGTTGGTTCTTATTTTATAATCCATTC
>NW_007860528.1:0-623 GCF_000696425.1 Galeopterus variegatus
GACAACACCAAGTCAAGGGTTAAGATCCCATTACCGGTCATCTTTAAAAAAAAAAAAAAAATACATTTTTGTTCTAAAAAGAATAAAGTAGTATAAGGAAGAAAGTAAAAAATCCTGTATGCTGTAATGTATACCATGTGTCTGTATAAAGAGTCCTTCAAGATGTCTCTTTATATAGATACATACTGTATAAGATGTAATTTTACATAAATAAGTTCACAGATGTATACTTTTTAAAAATCTCCCCCCCCACACTTATCTTTTCATGTCAGTAAATACAGATCTGTATCAACAGGTATAGTATTCCATATGATAGGAATACTGTTTAATCAGGGCCTTATTAGTTCATATTTACTTTGGCCTAAATTTTTCACAAAATTACTTTGCTAAGATGATTATCCTCAAATACTTTTGTGTACTTATTCAATTATTTCTATGAAATAAATCCATAGAAGTAAAATGTCATGATTATGTCAAAGGGGGTACTGTGTTTTAAATTTCAGTGTATTTTAATCAATTAATACTCCTACTGGAAGATTATAGAATGGGTTGGGTTTTTTTAAAATTTCTGTTCTGTTTCACTGTAATCAGAGAATGACATTTGCTGTTTCTATTGGGTTTTC
>NW_007860529.1:0-623 GCF_000696425.1 Galeopterus variegatus
AAGTAAAATACTATTTTTAAAACTCGCTTTGGGAAAGGTAAATTAATTTTGGATCTTTATTGGAATAAGACATGAATAAAATAATTATATAAATACATGAATAAAATAATCATATAAAGTATTTTATTTCATGGATAGGATGTATGAAGTATTAATAATAAAAATAATTGTAATTACCAACTGACATGTCTGTTAGTCTTGAAGTTTATAGCATTTTATCTCTTTTGTCTCAATGTATGGATGCTATAATTTTGCACTTACATGAAAAACCATTCTAGTTTTATTTTATTCATTTATTTTTATTTATTTTTCACTTATTTATTTATTGCTGGGTAAGAAATGCACCTCTCCTATTTAACATAGTACTGGAGGTACTAGCCAGAGCAATCAAGCAAGAGAAAGAAATAACTGGAATCCAGATTGGAAATAACAAATTCAAACTGTCCCTATTTGCAGATGGCGTGATACTATATATAGAAAAACCTAAAAACTGTATCAAAAAACTCCCAAAGCTGGTTAATAATTTCAGTAATGTTGCAGGATACAAAATAAATGCCCCCAAATCATTTGCATTCGTATTCTCCAATAATGAGCTAACAGAAAGAGAAATCAAGAAAGTAAGC
>NW_007860530.1:0-623 GCF_000696425.1 Galeopterus variegatus
CAGTGTAATATTTAGGTATTTGTCATTCTATTTCAGTTCATTTTTCTAAAAAAGCTGATACAACATAAGAAATTATTTGCAGCATGATAAACATGGGATAAATGTTAATATTTACAACTGAGAGACAGTAATTATATGTGTAAATTTAAAAGATAAAAGTAATGACTATGTCAAAATCAAAATCTCTGTAGCTGAAAGATTAGTTGCTTAATTATATATTTCAGTTTTTAATGGCTAAGTTTTTAATCATTATTAAGGACAAAGAATATAGGATATGTGGCCCAAATCTTTGAAAATTTATTTGGTCTCAGTTTGTGGTCTATTTGTATTCATATAAACTAGAAAATGATGTGTATTCTATAATTAGTAAGTTAAAAGATCTACATATGTTCCTTAAATCAAGCTTTATACTTACGTTGTTCAAATGTCCTATAAGCTTACTGGATACTTTTCTACCTAATCTGCCAATTACTGAATTACATGAAGAAAACCTTTAACTATGCTGTAGATTGATTGAATTGTGTCCCCCTGCATTTATATATTATAAGCTTAATCCTCACTGTAACTGTTGAGGGTGGGAAATCTTATTATGGTAATTGAAAGGTGGCTTTGAAGAGGTAATT
>NW_007860531.1:0-623 GCF_000696425.1 Galeopterus variegatus
AAAGAGAAGATGGGATGTTGGGTAGACAATGTTTAGCGTCTTCTAAAAGTGCCTTCTGTTTTCTCTTAAAACCTTTGGGCAGAGAGAGACTGGAGGGCATTGGGGGTCATTAAGGCAGAGTGGATACAGACAGGGGCAGAAAATGATATTCTAGCAAGTTAACTGCCCATGATGATAGGGTAATTTCTACCTGACCAAAATGACAAATTTTCTCCTGTAAGACAAACAAAATCCAGCCAGGTCTTTTGTTCTCTCCTCGCCTATAGTGTTTCAGAGGGTGTGTTGAGTTTCAGGATCACCTCGGCCACTCACATTGGCTAGCAGTCATGTTAATGACCACCCCAGAAATTAATCTGTGACTTACAGCCCAGAATCCTTTCCTCTGCAAAGCACTTCACCAAATCCTAGAGGATGGCTTTGGGTTTGAGGGAGAAAACCAGGGCCCCAAATGATTTTGTGAGTTTCGCAAAAGCCAAATTTCTTCCAAAGGCCTGAAGACCACGACTTCAGAATAGGAACTCTTTCTGTGACTGCACTTAAAATCTAACCTTTATTATTTTTCTCTTTATATTAGAAACATTCTAATTATTAAAAACTGGACAATGCTGAGAAAGAAAAAAAAA
>NW_007860532.1:0-623 GCF_000696425.1 Galeopterus variegatus
GGTTAGGAGCCTAGGTGATTAGGAGCCTGGTGGGTTAGGAGTCTGGGTGGGTTAGGAGCCTGGGTGGTTAGGAGTCTGGGTGGGTTAGGAGCCTGGGTGGGTTAGGAGCCTAGGTGATTAGGAGCCTGGTGGGTTAGGAGCCCGGGTGTTTTAGGAACTTGGGGGCTTAGGAGCCTGGGTGGTTAGGAGTCTGGGTGGGTTAGGAGCTGAGTAGGTTAGGAGCTAGTTGATGGGTTAGGAGTCTGCGTGAGTTTGAAGCCTGGTGAGTCAGGATGGTCCTATAGAAATGACACCAACTTTTAGTCAGTGGGCCTGGGAGTCCCAGATAAACCACACACTCACTGAAATGTTTTCCCATCTGTGCCTGTTTAGTTGGCTGATCTGAAAAACAAGAACTAAAAATAATGCCTGATCAAGTTGTAAAGAACTAGGAAAACAAAGTAGACGAAGCCCTAGCATAGTTCCTGGCAGAGCAGATGTTATAAAAATGAAAACGATTCTCATCCTCAATGAAACACCATTAGGTGGGTTCGGACTCTGGGTTACATGGCAGTCCTGGTGAGTGGCGTTCCGGGTGAATGGCATTCCTGGTGAGTGACATTCTTGATGAGTGACAGTCCTGG
>NW_007860533.1:0-623 GCF_000696425.1 Galeopterus variegatus
GAAGAACTCCGAGTAATCTGTGTAAACGCTTTGCTCTCAAGGAGGAAGACGATGGGTCCCCGTCTAAGTGTGGGCTGTGCACAGTGACTTCCTTCCAAAGGGGACATGTCCGAGGCGGGAGGGCAGTGGCTTTACAGTGCGGAAGCCTGACCACGCGACCTCAGCCCGGGGTCAAGGTCAATGTCAGCAGCGCTAAGTCATATTGACGGTGGTGCCCAGAGTGTCCAGGGGGTGACCAGTGTAGGCGCGAGAAAAACTCAAGACAACGCCCAGCTGAAGGACGTTCTACAAAGTACCTGACCCGGACTCCTCAAACTGTCAAGACTATCTAAACAGTGGAAATCCGAAAACTGTCACTGCCACGCAGAGCCTCAGGAGACACGACAACTAGATGTCATGTGGCATCCTGGCTGGGATCCTGGAACAGAAAAATGACATGAGGTAAAAAGTTAAGAAATCTGAATAAAGTGTGGATTTTATCTAATAACAATGTACCAATATGAGCTCATAATTGTGACAAATATACTAAAAAATCATAGTAATGTAAGATGCTAATAGCAGCGGAAACGTGTGGCTATACTGGAACTCTCTGTACTATCTTCCCAATTTTTCTGTAAATCTAA
>NW_007860534.1:0-623 GCF_000696425.1 Galeopterus variegatus
AGAAGAAAATGAAATCAAGAAAGCAAGCCCATTTACAGTAGTCACCCAAAATTAAAATATCAATGAATAAATCTAACCAAGAAGGTGAAAGATTTCTACAATGAGAACTAAAAATCACTGCCAAAAGAAATTAAAGAGGACAACAAAAGATGGAAAGACATTCTTTGTTAATGGATTGTAAGAATCAACCTAGTCAAAATGTCTGTACTACCTAAAGCCATGTACAGATTCAATATGATCCCCATCAGAATACCAATGACATTCTTCACAGAAATAGAAAAAACAATCCTAACATTCATGTGGAACAACAAAAGGCCATGAAAAGTGAAAACAATCCTGAGCAAAAGAAGCAAATCTGGAAGCATTACACTTTCTGACTTCAAACTATATTAAAATCTATAAAAACCAAACATCATGGTACTGGCATAAAAACACACATTGACCAGTGGAACAGAATTGAGAATGCAGAAGTCAATCCACGTATTAACAGCCAACAAGGGAACCAAGTAAATGCAAAAAGGAAAGAGAGCCTCTTCAGTAAATGGTGCATAGAAAACTGGATATCCATGTGCAGAAGAATGAAACTTGATTTGTACCTCTCGCCATATACCCAAATCAACTCA
>NW_007860535.1:0-623 GCF_000696425.1 Galeopterus variegatus
GTGTCTTTCCTTCAAGTAAGGTATCTTGAAGGAAAATGAGTAAGACAAGTAAACTGGCAATCGTACCACGGTGTGTGATTAGCAAGGTGGGAGTAGATAACATAATGCTGTGAGAGCACAAGGGATGTATTTAACCCAACGTTGGAGGGTCAGGGGAAGGTTACTAAAGAGGTGGACTTTGCTAAATTTTGTAGTAAGAGGCCAGATGATTGAGGATCAATCCAGATTGACAAAACACGTAAAAAGATATAAAGGCCAGAAATTATAGATTATTTGTGCAACGGGATACTAGATAGTTGTACTTTTTACTGAGATAGTAATTTTTATGCTGTAGTATAAAAAGTGTGCAAATTTATTTTAAATATTTAAGCTTGAAGACATTTATAATGTGGGAATCACTGAATTTCAAATCCCATGATGCCATGTTCAAACAACAAAAAAGAATAGCAGAAAAGTTATGTTTCTTACCAATGACTATTTACATTAATTACATTTATATGTGTCATTACTTTCTAGTTACACTAATTTCTTCTCTGCCCTCTATTGAATAGTCATCTCAATCTTACATACACTTTGCTTATGCTATTTCCATCTAGTGTCTACCTAGAAAACCATTACCCTTT
>NW_007860536.1:0-623 GCF_000696425.1 Galeopterus variegatus
ATTGCTCTGGCTAGTACTTCCAACACTATGTTGAATAGGAGTGGTGAGAGTGGGCATTCTTATCTAGTTCCTTTTCTTAAAGGAAAAGCTTTCAGCTTTTCCCCATTCAGGTTGATATTGGCAGTGGGTTTATCATATATGGCTTTAATTAAGTTGAGATACTTTCCATCTATACCTAACTTATAGAGGGTCTTTGTCATGAATGACTGTTGAATTTTATCAAATGTTTTTTCAGCATCTATAGAGCTGATGATATGGTCCTTGTGTTTGATTTTATTAATATGGTGTATCACATTTATTGATTTGCGTATGTTGAACCAACTTTCCATCCCTGGGATGAATCCCACTTGATCGTGGTGAATAATTTTACATATGTGTTGCTGTATTCTGTTTGCTAGTATTTTAGTGAGGATTTTTGCATCTATATTCATCAAGGATATCGGCCTGTAGTTTTCTTTTTTGGTTATATCTTTACCTGGTTTTGGTATTAGGATGATGTTTGCTTCATAGAATGAGTTTGGGAGATTTGCGTCTTTTTCCATCTTTCGGAATAGTTTGTAAGGAATCGGTGTCAATTTCTCTTTGAATGTTTGGTAAAATTCTGCTGTGAATCCATCTGGTCC
>NW_007860537.1:0-623 GCF_000696425.1 Galeopterus variegatus
TCTTCTCATCAGATGAAAATATCAGTAGGAAAGCTCAGGGAACAGGGAGAAAAAAAGCACTTAGCATATTTTTGATAATACACTAATATAAAGAATATTTAAAGAATTCCTATAAGTCAACAGTAAAAATATTAAGCCGATTAAAATTGGCAACCCCCCCCCACAAACTTCAAGTAGGAATATTTCCAATAAGCATAAGAAAAGGCACATGACATCATCAGTAATTGAGAAAATGCAAATTAAAACAGTACTGATATAACCTGCTATCTCTACTAGAATGACTAAAATCAAATAGATTAAAATTCTGATAAAGATATAGAGTCACAGGGAGTTTGATACATGTTGTTTGAAGTAGAAAATGCACAACCACCTTCTAGGACTGTTGGGAAGTTTCTTAGAAAGATAAACACTCTACTACTACGTATTCACCTAAAATGAATAAAAACCTGTAAACTCAGAAAGAATTATGCAAAAATGTTCATAGCAGCCTTTTTAATAATAACTATTTAAATAAGCCAGCTGTCCATCAAGAGGAAAATGGATAAACACATTGTTATATTCGTACAACTGAATACTCAATAATCAAGAGAAATGAATACTCATAGACCTAGTAATATGATGGA
>NW_007860538.1:0-623 GCF_000696425.1 Galeopterus variegatus
CGTATTTAGTCATATCTAAGTTACAAACAAACATTACATCCAAGTAAGCATCCATTTCTGGATCCTTAGCAAATATTGCATTCTGAAGTTCAAAGTAGACTCAGAGAAAATGCATGCTCTAGCACATCATGTTGAAACCTGGAACAGAGTTTAAAAAACAATCGTTCACTTCATGATCATCACAGGGATCTCAAGTATCCATAATCAAAACCACTTTAAAAAAAACAATTTGTTAATAAACCATAATGGATACATGTTTATCTGGACTGCTCTAATAAAAATATCTTAGACTGGGCACGTTATAGACAACAGAAATTTATTACTCATAGTTCTGGAGGCTAAATCCGAGACCAAGTTGCCGGAAGATTCAGTGCCTACTTAAGCCTTGTTCTCTGCCTCACAGAGGGTGCCTTGTTTGTGTGTCCTCACATGATGAAATGGCAAAGGGGCTAACAAGCTCCCTTAGGCCTCTTTTATAAGAGGCCAATCCCATTCATGACAAATCTGCCCTCATGACGTTGTCACCTCCCAAAGGACCTGATTCTTAATATCATCACCTTGAGGTTAAGTTTCAACATGTGAATTTTGGAGGAACAAATCCACTCAGACCATAGCAATAGATA
>NW_007860539.1:0-623 GCF_000696425.1 Galeopterus variegatus
ATAGGGAACCACTGCCATTCAATTTCTTTTTGCTAATTGTATTGATCATATTGGATATTTTAAATTAAAGAAATAAAACATGTTCTTGGTAAGAAAAATAAATACAACTACAATGCCACTTTTCTTAAGAAAAGCAACCTTAACAGCATCTTCTAGATCTTTCCTTAAATCTATCTCTATTCATTCAAAGGTCTATAATGTAGTTATGTACGTAATAAAAAAAAAAAAAAAACACTATGCAGTTTTTTCTCTGCCTATCAATTTCTCATGGACATCTCCATGCAATCTATGTTTAAAAAAAAGTGTATACACACACACACAGTCACACACATACATATAGTTAATGTACGTAATTAGTTAGAGGATAGAATTGAGAAAATTTAAGAAAGAAGCCAATACTCAAGATCTGAGTATATAAGGTAGCTGTGAAGAATAAGAATCATCATAAATATGTATGTAATTGGTGTCCCTAAGTTAAGGGACCTGAAATAATGGACCATAAATAGTTATATTAAGGTGCAACTCAAGAATTCAATATCCAGGAACGAAAAACACTTTTGCGTGTAACAATTTAAATTCTACAAAGCATTGCATAGGAAAGGAAAATTACATGGAAGGACCAC
>NW_007860540.1:0-623 GCF_000696425.1 Galeopterus variegatus
GTTTCTCTGGAGACCTGACTAATACATTGTGTTAAAGCATTTTCAGAGAAAAGGAGCTCATATCCTCAGTGAACCCAAGATCAAGCAGTTAGTTTACAGGAGAATCAAGAGCCAGACTCAGTTCTGTCTTGCATGGTTTTCTTTGTATTCATTCATCCATCCTTCCACAATCTATTCATTTGGTGAGCATTAACTGAACATGGCTGAAAATTGTTTTCAGGTTCTTTAACAATTCATTTAGAATAAATATTTTGCAATGACCTCCATGCCTACAAATCCAACCATACTTGACATTTCTGGAACACAAAATACAGTCACCCCTGCCTTCGCCTTCCACAACACCATACTCTGCTGGCTTTCCTCCTGCCTCAGCAACTGTCCCCTCAGTTCCCTTTGCTGTGTGATGTCAGTGAGGTGGGCAGCAAGGCTCTGGTCTGGCCATCTGCTCTTCTGTGCCTACACTTCATCCTAAGGGTGCCCATCTAGTCTCTTGGCTTCAGATGCCCTCTCTGTGTCAACTCCCAGACTTACGTTTCTGACCCTAAACTTCCCTAAGTGCTCCAGATTTGTATATTCAACTATCTACTGCCTAGATATTGACCGAGTGACTTAAATTTAGCATA
>NW_007860541.1:0-623 GCF_000696425.1 Galeopterus variegatus
GGAGGAAACTGGAAATTAGGTAAATTGGTGATTCAACTCAAATTTTCATGAATGGTCTGTACGAAGGCCATGATCAGAATCCAGGACTTTTACATCCTTGTGTGGAATAAAGACCTCTCTATTCTAGAGTTCTCTCCATAGTATAGAGTAGAGAACTTTAAAAAATAAATTATACTAGTTAATGGGAGCCCAAAAACTCATGCATTCAATTCTCAAATATGCAGGAGTTTCTAAAATGAAAAAAAGAAGAATCGATTCCAAGTAAAGATAATGAAATAGTGTTTTACGTTGGGTTTTCAGTGAAACCTTCCAAAGAGATCTCTTTATAAAGACATCTTCTAGTGGAATAGTTATCAGTTTTGACTCAAAATTATTTGACCTAAACCCACTTGGAAAAATAAAGCACAATATGGTGGTGGTGACATAAATAAAAATAATTCCCTTTAATGAGCTTGATGATTAAAAGAAAGGTCAACTGTGAATTAAGCCTAGATTTCTTGGCATTGTCTTAAGATAAGATTATTTAATAGCACTTTTAAAATATTAAGTGCTGTGTTCATGGAAGGATTTATAGTATTATACTCATGTTTGCAGCGTTTGTCCGAAGGAAACCCTGTATTTCA
>NW_007860542.1:0-623 GCF_000696425.1 Galeopterus variegatus
AACTGTAAGTAATTTTTACAAATAGAGGATTGAAATCTCCAAGTTCTAGGAGACTTTCCCATGGCCACACTGTTAGGGAATGCTGGGGATGGTGTTAAGCCTACTCTCCCAAGCCAGGGGGTGCTTCATCATGCCACACCCCTGTTTTCCCCTAGGCATTAGTCTCATGTAATTCAAAAGAACAGTCCATTCCAACAATGCTTGTCTCCTAAAGTTGTCCACTTCTTTAAGTCAGTCACCTGTAGACTCCCCTCCACAGTAGTTTTGTTACTGAATTAGGCTCTTGGGTCCCAAAGTCACAGAAATGAACAATGCACCCAGCAGTGAAGAAGCCATTTTATTATAAGAGGAGATAGACTTATGCATAAGGGAGTTAGCTACCAAGAAGCTAGCCCCCACCAAGGGGGAGCTGTCCAGAGTACTTAAAAGGGAAAGGGGGCAAGGGATGCAGGCCAGCAATGTCATTCTGCACCTCTGGAGGTGATCCATTCTGTTCTTTTTGATTGCATCATGGGCAGATGCTCAGTTAGGGCTTTGGTCCTTGCACCTGCTCAGTAGGTCCAAGACGGTGGTGTACATTACTGCCATCCTAGGAGGGTCATTACAGCAGTCACGTTGAAGCT
>NW_007860543.1:0-623 GCF_000696425.1 Galeopterus variegatus
TTAGTGTAAGTTCTGGAACCCAAAAGCTGAAGAGTCTCAAGCTCTGATATCCACGGGCAGACGAGAAGAGTGTATCCCAGCTCCAGCAGACTGAGAGAGAGCTTCACCACTTCCTCTGTCTTTTATTTTCTCCAGACACCCAGTGGATTGGGTGGTTCCCACCCACATTGAGGATGGGTCTTCCCCACCCCGTCCACTCAGACTCTCATACTAATCTCTGCTGGAAACACCCTCATGGACACACCTAAAAAGATAGCTTTACCAGGTTTCTCAGCAGTCCTTCATCTAACCAAGTTGACACCTAGAATTAACCTTCACACGCCCCCTCTTGGCTTTCTCCTTTTCAGGATTTCTCCCTCACTTTCCAATGGCTGTGGTTACTCCAGATTCTGTCCTCTGGTTTTTCAAGCCAGAAAAACTGAGGGTTTTCTATTGGGGTTTTAGTCAATTCTTATGATGCAGACTGAGGAATACCTTCTGGCTGAAAGCCGTATAAAGTGGGAAATTCATCCAGTGCCATTCCCTTCTTCCAAGTCTCGATTCCCCTTCAATATCTTCCCAGGATCATTCTCTAGAGCCCTCAGTAATTGGTGTATTTTGCTCAGAGTATATAGTTGTCATCT
>NW_007860544.1:0-623 GCF_000696425.1 Galeopterus variegatus
AGAGAAGTAAATTCATGCACTATTGAAATAATCCCCAAACACTGAGTCAATTCAGGGTTTTAAAAAACTGGTCAAAAATTGCTTGGCCCCATAGACAAAGTCAGCCACGAAACTTAGATTGGACCTATGTAGAAAATATTTAAGCACTTTACAGGTAAATAATAATGTATACTTAACTATGAGTAAGGTGTCTAAATGCAAAATACTTATATCTTTAACATATACTACTTGAAGGTAAATTTCTAAAGTGTGGAGAATGAGCTAAAATTTTTTCTACAAATAAAGACTTCCTGTAAGTGCCACTTTTAGCACTCTAAATATTCTCTTTGTTGTATTTTCTTCAGCAATACCAACTTTTATTTTCTTAAAATTCCCACCTTGGGTATTGTATTATATTTTTACTCCTCTATTAGAGGGAGAGCAAGGATTTTTTTTAAATGCTGTGTTTCCAGTACTAAGTATAGTCCCTGGCACAAAATAGGTGCCCACTGAATAATTATTGAACAACAAATCTCTTACCTTTGCTCTTCTGTATTTTCTAAATGTCCTGTGTATTATTTGCGCAACAAGAAATAAAAATAATAAGTTATTTTTACAATTAACAGAATCCAAAAGTGACCAAT
>NW_007860545.1:0-623 GCF_000696425.1 Galeopterus variegatus
GGACACCGTCTGTAAAATGGCGCTACTCACGGTTCAAGGAGATGACGTTGAAGAGCTCAGAACACAGGAAGGCTCGGCAGACTTCAGCTGTGACTTTCTACCCCAGGACTGCCTTTCACTGGCACCGGGCGATGGTGGGAGGCACGTGCTCGTGTCTGTGGGGCTGGCGCTGGGCCCTCTGCCTTCCTCTGAGCAGCGCAAAGCTGGACTCACAAACCACGCAGTATCTTTCCCCCTCCGTTCTTTCTGCGTGGTCTTGTGAGATAATCTCCACAGCATAAAACCACTTCTCTTACTCCCTACTCGAAGGACGGTTGAAGATTGATCTGCTCCTTTGCTCTTTCTTTGCCTTTAAGTCATGCCTAGTCACTTTTCTACGAAGATCACTGGCCCAGAACCTGGCCTGTCCTCTGGGTCCGCTTTTGCCAATCCTGGTGACCCTGATTGAGGCTGGCCCTGGGACCCTCCTCACCTACCAGGTGGAGGGCAGAGGTCAGTCCTCCATCCCGAGCCCTTGTAACAAAACCTCTAGGGCACAGCTCTGACAGGATATTTAAGACATTTTATGGTACTTAACGATGATACTCTTATTATCGTGAAATCCTTAAATGACACTTTTAGTT
>NW_007860546.1:0-623 GCF_000696425.1 Galeopterus variegatus
AAGATATATGAATGCCAACAGACACATTAGAAAGTACTCAATATCACTTAGCATCTGGGATATGCAAATCAAAACCACTCTGAGATACCATCTCACTCCAGTTAGGATAGCTAACATCCAAAAGACTGAGAACAATAAGTGCTGTAGAGGTTGTGGAGCAAAAGGAACTCTCATCCACTGTTGGTGGGGCTGCAAAATGGTGCAGCCTTTATGGAAAATGATATGGAGGTTCCTCAAACAATTACAGATAGATCTACCATATGACCCAGCCATCCCACTGCTGGGAATATACCCAGAAGAATGGAAATCATCATGCTGAAAGGATACTTGTACTCCAATGTTTATTGCAGCTCTATATACAATAGCCAAGAGCTGGAACCAGCTGAAATGTCCATTATCTGATAAGTGGATAATGAAACTGTGGTACATCTACACAATGGAATACTACTCTGCTATAAAAAAAGAAAATACCATTTGCAACAACTTGGATGGACTTGGAGAAAATTCTATTAAGTGAAACAAGTCAGGCACAGAAAGAGAAATACCACATGTTCTCATTTATTTGTCGGAGCTAAAAATAAATAAATAAATAAATAAATACACAAACAAATAAAGGGTGGGGG
>NW_007860547.1:0-623 GCF_000696425.1 Galeopterus variegatus
ATTTAGGACTGCTATATCTTTTTTGGTGAATCAGTCTGTTTATCATTATATAATTTTACTGCCTGTCTCTGGTAATTTCCATTGTTCCAAGGTCTCCTTTATCTGATATTAATATAGCTATGTCAACTTTCCCTTGATTAATATTTGCATGATATATCTTTTACCATATTTTTTTACTTTTAACATGCTTATATTATTCTGTTTGAAGTGAGATTTTGCCAATCTGTCTTTTAATTGGTGTATGTAGACTGTTTACATTTAGTATAATTATTGATGTTAAGTCTTTAGTCTGCCTTTGTTTTGTTTTTCTTTTCTTTCTTCTTTTTTTTTTTTTTTGGTGACCGGTAACAGGATCGTAACCCCTTGGCTTGGTGTTGCCTGCACCACGCTCAGCCAGTGAGCGCACCGGCCATCCCTATATAGGATCCGAACCCATGGCCTTGGCGCTCCCAGCGCTGCACTCTCCCAAGTGAGCCATGGGGTTGGCCCTGTTTTGTTTTTCTGTTTGTTCTGTTTTTTTATTTCTTGATTTTCTTTTTTTCTGATATCCTGTGGGCTACCTGAACATTTTTCAGAACTTCATTTGTTTTTAAGTATATCTCTTTTGTAGCTTTAGGTATTAT
>NW_007860548.1:0-623 GCF_000696425.1 Galeopterus variegatus
CTTTTTGTTTATTGATCTATTCAATTAGCAATAAAAAATATTACATTTTGAAAAAATAATGACAAAGCCTGACATCATTCTAAGCCAGAAAAAAAAAATAATTAAGAGGTTTATATTAAAAAACAAAACAAAACACATGACGAGAATCACGAGACCATTGCCAGATTTCCAGCTGTGACATTTACTCTCCATGAAACCTTACATATCTTACTCCCTTCTTTTAATCTTTCTTTCATTACCTATAAAAAGAATTTGTTATTAAGAAACCTTCTAGCTCTAGCCACTCTGAGTATAAAATTAAGCACATAATTCATGAAGTGTGTTTGAGTTATACTGGAAACATTTTGAAATATCAATTAATTATTTAATAATACAGAATCGTCTAATCATTTGCTGAGATAGTGTTACATTCTTAATCTCCTTTCACTCCCCTGTCTTTCCCAAGACTCATGTATACATTGGAGTTCACAAAGGATGTTTATGTTTAGCAATTCGATTTTCTCATTTATGCATCACTTTAACAGGGCAAAAGACACTGAAGATATTTTTATCGCAATACTTCTTCCATTCCATCCCAATCAACAAATCCACCTAAATTATAATACCAGCACTGCTATTTTTTA
>NW_007860549.1:0-623 GCF_000696425.1 Galeopterus variegatus
CAACACCGAGGGTTGCGATCCCGTGGCCGGTCACGAAAAAAGACAAAAAGGAAAAAAAAAAGAAAAGAAAAAGATAACACCAAGTCAAGGGTTTGGATCCCCTTATTGATCAGCGACAAAAAAAAAAAAAAGGAAAAAGAAAAGCTGATTCTTTCTACATGAGATATTCCAGGCATTTCCTACGAGTGAAGGCAAATGGAAAAATACTTTTCTGAGATCCACTCATGAAAGGTGTATTATTCCACCAGGTATAGAATGCCATGAAAAAGCAATTACGATTCCTTGTGTCCAGTACCTGGCCCAGTAACTAGTACAGAGGAAGTGCCCAATCGTTATTTACTGAATATCTGTGCAATTGAAAGGCTGAAATGAAAGGGTCAATTTTCCTTTAGCAGCAGCCACTGCTAGGTCCCCCAGAAGAGTTTTCTTATTCATTTGCTACTGTTGTTTTTATGGTTTAAAAAGATTAGAAAAATAAGAATGTTAAAGGGAATTCCAGGTTCCGCTGGCTAAATCTGGGTTCTGGGTATTTAGAGCAAAGAATTGGGTGAGGCAGGCCAGGGGCAAAAAGCAATGAGCAATTTTATTTAGCAAAGCAAGAATACGCTGTGGAGAGGATGGAG
>NW_007860550.1:0-623 GCF_000696425.1 Galeopterus variegatus
TGACTGGAAGACAAGCTTTCCAGGCAGAGGCAAGATCAAGTACAAAGCACCCAAGATGGGAGCTGTCCTGGGCAAATCATATTCAAGGGTTAGCAATGATGCTTGGCTGGAGTGGAGCGAACAAGGGCAAGTGGTAGAACTGGGGTTAGAAAGGTAACTAGAGGCATGTCGTGACTGACAAAGTTTTGTCCTAAACAAATATGAGGGTATTTCAAAAAGTTCATGGAAAGATTCATATTATCTTTTATTTCTATATTTCTTCAAACTTTCTGAAGTACCCTCATAGAATGATGGAGTTGCCATTAGGTGAGATGAAGAAACCTGTGGGAAGAGCATTTTTTATGTTTTACATTAGTATCCACTAATTCTAGGTCATTTAACTTAATAGAAAGTTAAATTTGGTATAACACCTTGAATTAATATTTCTTAAGAAGAGGGAGTGAAAGTTTTCACTATAGTAATGACAAATGCAGACATTGAATGAGTGAAATTTATATCAGATAAGATTTAAAACCTCAAATCATACGGAGATTTGAAACAAGACACTTAAGGAACCACATAATCACTATAATAAAAAGTTTTCAATAAAGAAATGTGGAAAGAAATAGATTAATATAGTGAAG
>NW_007860551.1:0-623 GCF_000696425.1 Galeopterus variegatus
GAAGTTAAGTGGCTTTGCCAAGGCCACACAGCTAAGGAGCAGCATCCCAGAACCCTGAACATGGGGCTGTTTGCACTCTACCCACTCCGGGAGCTCATCTCACAGGCCTTGGAATGGGACTATTCATGACATGTCCTGCCTTCCCTGGTTTGTCTGACCATGTGCCTTCTGAGGATGCTGGCCTCTCCTTGCTCCCCCCTCTCTGCCCACCCGTCACCACCACCACCAGGGGCTCTGCCCGAAGTAGGCACCTGCAGACTATGTCGTGGGTTTGAATTGAGTCAAATCCACCAACCAGCCCCTCAAAGAGAATGAACATCTCTGGCTGTGCCAGCTTTTTGGACCAGCAGAAAAGCTACAGGAGATGGAGCCAACTGGTAGTTGATCCAAAAACCACTTCTGCTCTGCTCTGCCTGAGAGCCTGCCTCAATGCTCAGCATGGCCACCACCCCCAACAAAGGGCTTGGCTCAGGAAGAAGACTCAGCCACAGCCTGAGGCCATAGCATCTAAGAGAGGACAGCCCTCACTGCCTGAGTCCTGGGGGAGGAGGTCCAGGCCCTGCTCCCCCAGGCTCAGAGCCAGGTGTCAGACCTATAATAAGGTGAAACAGGAGGTCACCTGA
>NW_007860552.1:0-623 GCF_000696425.1 Galeopterus variegatus
TTTACTTTCATTGGTTTCAAGAAATTTTTGATTTGCTGTTTAATTTCTTCTTGGATCCATAAGTCATTGAGGAGCCTATGGTTTAGTTTCCATGTATTTGTATACTTTACATAGTTTTGCTTATTATTAATTTACAGTTTTAGTCCATTGTGGTCTGAAAAGATACTTGGAATGATTTCAATTTTTAACAATTTGCTGAGCTAGATTTGTGACCTAATGTGTGGTCTATCCTGGAGAATGTTCCATGTGCTGATGAGAAGAAAGTGTATTCTTTAGTTGTTGGGTGAAAGGTTCTGTACGTGCCAGGTCCAATTGGTCTAAGGTGTAGATTAAATCCTGTTCTCTTTGTTGATTTGTTGCCTGGAAGTTCTGTCCCATACTGAGAGAGGGGTATTCAGATCACCCACTATTAACATATTAGGTCCTATTTCTTTCTTTAGGTCTAAGAGTGTTTGCTTTATATATCTGGGTGCTCCAGTATAGGGTGCATATATATTTATGATTGTTATGTCTTCTAGCTGGATAGATACTTTTATCATGATATAGTGACCTTCCTTGTCTCTTTTTATGTTTTTTGGTTTATAGTCTATTTTGTCTGATATAAGAATAGCTACTCCTGCTCA
>NW_007860553.1:0-623 GCF_000696425.1 Galeopterus variegatus
ATGGTAGATCTATCTGCAATTGTTGGAGGAACCTCCATACCATTTTCCATAGAGGCTGCACTATTTTGCAGTCTCACCAACAATGTATGAAAGTTCCTTTTTCTCCACAACCTCACCAGCATTTATCATTCACAGTCTTTTGGATATTAGCCATCCTAACTGGAGTGAGATGGTATCTCAGTGTGATTTTGATTTTCAAAGCTGTAATAACCAAAACAGCATGGTACTGGCATAAAAACAGACACACTGATCAATGGAATAGAACGGAGAATTCAGAAATCAACCCACACATCTGCAGCCATCTGATCTTTGACAAAGGCACCAAGTCTATACACTGGGGAAGAGACTGCTTCTTCAGCAAGTGGTGCTGGGATAACTGGATATCCATATGTAGGAGAATGAAACTAGACCCATACTTCTCACCATATACCAAAATCAACTCCAAATGGATTAAAGAATTAAATATACACCCTGAAACAATGAAACTTCTTAAAGAAAACATAGGAGAAATACTCCAGGAAGTGGGACTGGGCACAGACTTCATGAATACGACCCCAGAAGTGTGGGCAACCAAAGGAAAAATAAACAAATGGGATTATATCAAACTAAAAAGCTTCTGCACA
>NW_007860554.1:0-623 GCF_000696425.1 Galeopterus variegatus
CAAAGTGCACTGTTTCTTTTAATAAAACATAGTTTAAGCTGAATATTTAGTTAATTCCTTGTCATTTTGTAAAATCATAAGGCTTCTTCCTTTATTCTTCCTCAAAATTTACAATTCTCTTCCATTGATTTTAACTATACAAGTTTAACGAAGCTCCTGAGCTTCTTGTAAAATTATGATAGAGTATTGAGTTACTGGTTAAGATGCTGAAATTTTGAGGCTAGGTGACTGAAATATTACAGAGAAACAAAACCCAGCTCAGCTGCAGATACGGCCTATTAATAGATAAATTTAAATTCAATTCAAATTCATTAAAGAAGTGCTATACATATAATTACCCCATAATCAGGAATAGCAATCATTTGTGATTTTGATTACTTTTGATTAATAGAAAATTGAGAAAGAGCATATTTTTGAGACCTCAGTTCTTCACTTTAATTTCTTTCTTTCATTTTTGCTGGGAACTGGGCTTAATTTTTGTTATCTGTAAGCCTCTATAGCAATGGATTAAAAAATGAAAAGATATAGTTGCTAACCAGTATTTTGTATGCAAGGCAAGAAAAAAAAAATAAGTTTAAGTTATATTTTTCATTTATTCAACAAACATGGTTTAAATTTATGTT
>NW_007860555.1:0-623 GCF_000696425.1 Galeopterus variegatus
ATCATTCTTTGATCCATTCATTCATTTACTCATTTTTCCACTTACCAGGCATTATGCAAATATTGGGATACAAAAGAGAATAAAATGTTTCCTCATCCTCAAAACCATTATCTATTAATCTAAGAAACAAGTTATAGTGAGTTAAATGAACTATTAAGATTCAATATAATCACAATAAATTTTAAAACAGTAATTTTTTTATCCTCTGCCTCGTAGCTTAAAACTGAACTCCATATGCATCAGATAGAACATTTACCTAAAGGAACTTTAAGTGAGTCACTGAGTGACTTATCCACGTCAGAATAAAATAACAAAACCAAAACGAAAACAAAATCTAGTGAAGATGGAGCTAAGTAATCTAATTTATCCAGACTATCTATTTATCAGACTCTAGTTAATCCAGACTATTTGCCTATGAAACAGGACACTAACATCATATTGTTAAGTAACAAACCTCTTCTCAAAAACATTATAAAATATCCACAGGGTAAAATAATTAAATGCACTAACTGATTGTCATAGCTTCTAAAGACGATACATTTAATGCAATATGTAATTGTAGTTGTTCATTTAACTATAGTCATAACATTTATTTGATAAAATGGTGGGTGCAAAAATAAATA
>NW_007860556.1:0-623 GCF_000696425.1 Galeopterus variegatus
ATCGCCAGTAATGCGCATCACATTTTGACTTAATTTTGATTCAACGTATTCTTTTTTTCCTTGTCTTCTATCTTTGCAGTGAGTTTTTCTGGGTTGAGTGAAGATTCTGTTTTTAGTTATACTTTTTCTTATGGGTACTGTATGTCTTGCAAATCCTGAGTTGAGCAGACCAGCTGAAGGTCTGTAGCCATATAACAGTCAGAAAAGGCACACTGAATTATAAAAATGTCTCCCTCTAGATCTCCATTCTTTTGGAATATTAGGTGGATGGGCCATCCTCTCTTAATTCATGAGGATGCTATTCAATAAACACAGGTAATATGGGCTCTAAAATTCTTTCAGGACCACTATATGATTGTAATATATGAGATGCTAGAAAGGTTGTTTCCAGGTCTTCTCTTAAAGAGCTAATATTTCTTTTCCTATTTAGAATAGCTAAATGGAATCCAGTTGCCTGAAGACAGTTCTTTTGATTTGGATAAGTTAACATATATGCTGGGGTTCTTAGACAGACTCATCCAAAGCAAATGAATCACTTGGCTCTAAGAGATGAAAATCTTTTTTTTTTTTTAAATGGATAGCCAGAAGAAAAAATAGTGAAAAATGAAAGAGAAAATGTGAGC
>NW_007860557.1:0-623 GCF_000696425.1 Galeopterus variegatus
ATGTGATTTTAGATCCCAGTATGGCTTCAGTCCTGCTCATTCCAACAGTGACAGAGACAGACGACTTGGATGGAGGTTTTGTCAGGGGTTTTTGCATAATTGGAAAGCTAGGAATGGCAGCAGTCTGGGGAACAAAGAGCAGATTTTGGTCCAGACTAAGGAAACTTTTTCTAATAAGTATGGAATGGTCTGCTCCAAAAATAAGAGAGTCCCACTGCTCTAGAATTGGTGCTATGTTGTGGGTTTGTTAGAGGCTTCCTAAAGTTGAAGTCAGATTAGAACAACTAGCCTCTAATCCATTTTGAGTTGATTTTAGTATATGTAGAGAGGTGCATGTCCAGTTTAATTCCTCTGCATGTGGATATCCAATTTTCTCAGTACCACTTACTGAAGAGGCAGTCTTTTCCCCAGTGTATGTTTTTGTTGCCTTTGACAAATATCAGGTGGCTGTAAGTCTGTGGTGGACTTTTGGGTTCTTTATTCTGCTTCACTGCTCCTAGTGTCTATTTTTATGTGCCAGTACCATGCTGTTTTGGTTACTGTAGCTTTGTAGTATAATTTGAAGTCAGGTAGTGTATGCCTCCAGCTTTATTGATTTATTTATTTTTGCTCAGGATTGCTTT
>NW_007860558.1:0-623 GCF_000696425.1 Galeopterus variegatus
AAAACTCTCAACAAATTAGGTATAGAAGGAATGCATCTCAACACAATAAGGTCTATATATATAAAAAACCCACAGTTAACATTATACTCAACAGTGAAAAGTCAAAAGTTTTTTCTTTAAAATCAGGAGCAAGACAATAATGCCACCTCTCACCATTTCTAATAACCATAGTACTGTAAGTCATAGCCTAAGCAATTAAGCAAGGGAAAGAAATAAAAGGTGTCCAAATAAGAAAGGAAGAAGTGAAATTGTTTCCATTTGCAAATAACATAAGGTTTTTAGATAGAAAACTCTAAGGACTATATGCAAAAAGCCATTAGAACTAATTAATGAATTCAGTGAAGTTGCTGGATATAAAATCAACATATAAAAGTCAGTAGCATTTCTATACAGTAACAATGAGATATCCAAAAAATCAAGAAAACAATTCCATTTATAATAGCATCAAAAAGTATAAAATACTTAGTAAGAAATTTAACCAAGGAGATGAAAGGTTTATATACTGAAAACTATCAAACATTGATAAAAATAGTGAAGAAACAAATAAATGGAAAGTTATCCTTTTTTTATGGACTAGAAAAATTAATGTTGTTAAAATATCTGTACTATCCAAAGTGAATTAC
>NW_007860559.1:0-623 GCF_000696425.1 Galeopterus variegatus
TGTGTGTGTTTGTATTAAAATGAAGAGTGACTCTTGAAGCCTGGAAGACTTGGGGACAGCCAGACAGCTGGCATTTGGGTTGCAGTAGCATATTCCAAGTTTCCTTTCCTTGAAAGGAAAGAAAATACTAAATTTAAACACTGACTTTCAATTTCTCAGTCAATAATTTCCCTTTCTGTCTCTTTCACAAATGCAGTCTCTAGACATCCATGCAAGGCATTTATACTCTGTGGCGACTTTCAGAAATTTGAAATCACTGAAGGAGAGCAGTTGCTAAACAATACCAATCTCAGCTGAGTTCTCAACCGGTTTCCACGTAGCCCTGGTTAAGTCACTGTTTTTTAATAACTTACGTTAAAACCAGCAGAAATTACCAAAGGTTATGGAAAGTGGACCTAGATACTTGCACAATTCTTCCATAGCATTCTCATGAGAATAAAAAACGAAAATAGGGACAGTCACTGAACTAAATATAGATTTGTCACATTAATAGTGCTCTTTAAGTTTATAGGTAAACTGAGGAATTTGGGACTTGAAATGTTATTGACTCTTACAGTCCATCTACACGGTTGATTGTTGCTCAAATAAGTCCAGTGTTGGCTAGACTGGCCTTTTTTTTTTTT
>NW_007860560.1:0-623 GCF_000696425.1 Galeopterus variegatus
ATCATTCTTTGATCCATTCATTCATTTACTCATTTTTCCACTTACCAGGCATTATGCAAATGATGGGATACAAAAGAGAATAAAATGTTTCCTCATCCTCAAAACCATTATCTATTAATCTAAGAAACAAGTTATAGTGAGTTAGATGAACTATTAAGATTCAATATAATCACAATAAATTTTAAAACAGTAATTTTTTTATCCTCTGCCTCGTAGCTTAAAACTGAACTCCATATGCATCAGATAGAACATTTACCTAAAGGAACTTTAAGTGAGTCACTGAGTGACTTATCCACGTCAGAATAAAATAACAAAACCAAAACGAAAACAAAATCTAGTGAAGATGGAGCTAAGTAATCTAATTTATCCAGACTATCTATTTATCTGACTCTAGTTAATCCAGACTATTTGCCTATGAAACAGGACACTAACATCATATTTTTAAGTAACAAACCTCTTCTCAAAAACATTATAAAATATCCACAGGGTAAAATAATTCAATGCACTAACTGATTGTCATAGCTTCTAAAGATGATACATTTAATGCAATATGTAATTGTACTTGTTCATTTAACTATAGTCATAACATTTATTTGATAAAATGGTGGGTGCAAAAATAAATA
>NW_007860561.1:0-623 GCF_000696425.1 Galeopterus variegatus
GATGGCAAAATTGATACAATTATCAGTGTTAGGAATAATTGGGGATTAATTGTATTCAAAACAGAAGTTAGAAGACTGTGCTTGACTTAGCTAACATAACCATTCGATGAGAATTCTCCTTGCTTAGATATACAAAGGACAACCAGATCTTGACAGTCCTGTAGCTAATACTACTTTTCCTGTTGGAAGGAGAATTAATACTGTGATATACAGTACCCATTTTTTTTTACACATTAAAATTAAACAATAATAATGAAATTTATTTTTACTTTTTAGGTTTGAGAAGGAGTCGGGAACAAGTATTTTTGTAGGGCATAGTCTTTGTGATGCTATTACTCTTCTAATCACCAATTATATTGTCTAAAATTCTTAACATTAGAATTAGTTATCTGAGCTAAGAGACAGTCTCCAATGATCCATGATCCCCCTGTGTATTGCCTCCTGGTACAATCAGCTCTCCATATCCATGGGTTCCCCATTTGCAGATTCAACTACCACCCATCGAAATATTTAAAAATAAATAAATAAATAAAAATAAAAACACAATAAAATATAATGCAAACAAAGAACCCAAACAGTATAATAACTATTTATATAGCATTTACATTGTATTAGGTACAAGT
>NW_007860562.1:0-623 GCF_000696425.1 Galeopterus variegatus
TGAGAGAACAAAGTAGAGTCTAAAGATGGTAATGGGTTGAGAGATACTTTCTATAAATAGACGTAATGCAGGTTTGTATTATTAATACCGACTAAAACTATTTCATGGCCATCTTTGAATGTTCTGAGGCACTATACCTAAGAAAAATTAAGTTCTTGATAAAGGAATGCATGCATGTTTTTAGGTGTTCTAGTGAAAAAGAATATTTTTATTACTTGATAGATTTCTCGGATGTTGGTTTATTTAATGTTACATGAAGTCTTCTCTCTCTGTTTAAATTTTTTTCTGTGTAACCTAGTAATGAAATTAAGATTGTCTTGTGGAAAATAAAGACTTTGGAAGTAAAAGTGACATAAAATATGGTATATAAACTTGGTATATAAGAAATGTTAAAAACATTCCAATTAAGATTTTATAACAAAATATAAGTTTAATAGATTGGATTATCCAAACATTCACTTAAAAATGCTTACGACGTATCTCCAATTTTGGCAGTACGTTATATGGTGAAAATAAAATACATGGTATCTAATTTCTTTTTTTTTTTTTTATTTTTTTTTTATTTTTTTTTATTTTGTCAATATACAATATATATGATTATTATGGCCCACCACCGACACTTC
>NW_007860563.1:0-623 GCF_000696425.1 Galeopterus variegatus
GGGAGCGCCGCCGCACTCCCAAGCGGTGCACTGTAGCAGTGCGCCACCGGGCCGGCCCTGAAATACTCAATTTGGATCAGGCTTTGCGCCGGCCATGTTACATAAATTATCTAACTTAATTTTTGCAATCATGTAACTATGATGTATTATCCCTGATTTATAAGGAAGTGGAGACATAAAGCAGTTAAGTAACTTGCCCAACATCGCAAAGCTGGCAAATGGCAAAGCCAGAATGTGGAGCCAGTGTTTCAATTCAGATCCCTCACAGGCCATTTTGTAGTGGCTGACTAGCAAGCATGGGAGCCAGTCCCCATGGAAACGGCTATATCTGGTGGTCTTACTACAAGTAGGGCTCCTTTCCTTAGGGCTTCTCGACCACCCTTCATTGCATCACTTACCCACCATCAGAAGCTGCCACAGCATCTTAACACACTGTTTAAGTAACTTCAAACTGCCTCACCCTAAAAATTTTCAGTGTCACTGTCACTGAATGGATTGAAAAAGTGCCAACATTGCTTTAATGATCAGGGTAGGGGGTGCAGAATTCACACAGAATCTGAATCTTAACAGTAGACTGTGCAAACTTTAGTGTGTGGATGTCTTCATGATGGTGCATTTTAGGG
>NW_007860564.1:0-623 GCF_000696425.1 Galeopterus variegatus
TAGATAAAACAAAGGAAGAGCTTACAGAGCATATTAAAAATCTCCAGACTGAACAAGCATCCTTACAGTCAGAAAACACACAGTTGGAAAGTGAAAATGAGAAGCTTCAGCAGAAACTTAAAGTAATGACTGAACTGTATCAAGAAAATGGAATGAAACTCCACAGGAAATTAATAGTAGAGGAAAATTACTGGTTAGAGAAGGAGGAGAAACTTTCCAAAGTAGAAGAAAAGATCAGCCATGCAGCTGAAGAACTGGAGACCTATAGAAGGCGAGCCAAAGATGTTGAAGAATTGGAGAGAACCATTCGTTCTTATCAAGGGTAGATTACTTCCTATGAGAAAGAAGCGCATGAGAATTGGGTGGCAGCTGAGACTGCTGAAAGACACCTCAGTTATTTAAGGAAAGGAAATGTTTACAAGAGACAAAAATTAACTGAAAAAGAGTTTAAATTTGAACTTTTCAAAAAAGATCCTTATGCACTTGATGTTCCAAATACAGCATTTGGCGGAGAGCAGTCCCCATATGGTGCCTCACCCATGGGTCGACCTTCATCCGGAATGAGAGCTTTTCTCCCTCCACTCAGACTCTCACCTTTGACTCCAGGGCGAGGAGGAGGAAGA
>NW_007860565.1:0-623 GCF_000696425.1 Galeopterus variegatus
AAAAATGTGCATTCTGCTGTTTTTGAGTGGAGTATTCCCTGTATGTCTGTTAGGTCTAGTTCATTTATAGTGCTGTTCAAGTCCTCTATTTCTTATTAATCTTCTGTGTAGATGTTCTGCCCCTTATTAAAAGTTGGGTATCCAGGGGCTGGCCTGGTGGGGCACTGCTACAGTGCACCGCTTGGGAGCAGGGCAGCGCTCCCGCCGAGGGTTCGGATCCCACATACAGACCAGTTCCCGCTCACTGGCTGAGCGAGGGGCAGGCGCAGCACCGAGGGTTGCGATCCCGTTGCCGGTCCCGGTCCGGTACGGGCGCGACACTGAGGGTTGCGGTCCGTTGCCGGACACGAAAAAAGACAAAAAGGAAAAAAAAAATGTTGGGTATCCAGTCCCTAGCTATTATATTGTTTGGTTTATATATTTTGAGGCTCTGTTCTTTGGTGTGCATATGTATAACAATTTTTTAAATTATAAATTGGCCCTTTTTGTCACTTGTAAAGCATTAGCTTTAAAGTCTATTTTGTGTGTGATTATTATTACCACCCCTGCTTTTCTTGGAATGTATTTTTCCATTTTTTTCCACTATCAAACCTATTTGTGTCCTTAGATCTAAGGTGAGTCTT
>NW_007860566.1:0-623 GCF_000696425.1 Galeopterus variegatus
TTTTAGGATTATGCCAACATGACATCAAATTAAGTTCTGATTCAATCTAGTTAATTTAATTTAATAAATATGTATTGGACAACTCTTCAGTCTAACTGAACTAATACTCAGTGAGAGGTTAACATAAACCAGGCACTGGCATACAGAGTTGACAAGATGAAAATTTCACCTTCAAGGACAGCACACAGTCTGTTAGAAGAGAGAAACACACAAATAGAAATTGCAATACTGACTGATAAATTCCAGCCTAGTTTTAAACTCTGTTGGTCCTATGGGCGTTAAGAAAAGCAAACCAGTCACAATATCTGTTCTCAGATGCTTATAATATACTCGATTAACTTAATTCGATTAACATTAGTTAATTCAGATACATATCCATTGTAGGCCAAAATTTATGGTTACTGGTAATTATTCGTGATTTCTTTAGATTCGAAATGGTGCTACTTGATGAAACATTCCAGTTTGGGGGATGGAGGATGTGGCCCAAATTTTCCACAAATATCCAGTGATCCTTTTCTTAAAAAGACCAACCAACATAGCCACCACACAGAATAACCGTCATTGTGGATACATTAACTTTAAATTTCATAGTGTTGATCACAGAATAGAAAACTCAGCTCTGA
>NW_007860567.1:0-623 GCF_000696425.1 Galeopterus variegatus
CAAGATAATGAATTGACTGAGCTCATTGTTCCATCTTCATCCAAGAAAGCTGCCTCTAAAAAAAGACCTTAAATTGCTGTAGAAATCCAATTTGTAAGAAGCATATAGATGGGAAACACCAGCCATGACCATATTAATTTTGTGGCTAACGGCATTGCTTTTAAGTAAAGAAGAAAAAAAGAAAAGATGACAAAAACAGTTAAGTCCACTGAAATACCAATTTCAATCTAACAACACAACTAGGAGAAAATCAAGTACAAATATGAAGTTCCCATCTTGGGAATCCAGTGAACATTACACACCACAAAATAATTTTCAGCTTAATAAAAAGCAAACTCTAAGGAAATACTATAGGACGGTGATGTATCATTGCTAAAAAGTAAATTATAGTAAGAAATCAGGAAACTAGAAACTTCACATCAGTACAAATAGCCATGGAAACTTCACGATTGTTTGGTTTTGAATGTGCAGGTGTAGAAAACTGACAAATAGTCATAATGAGAATTTTCAACTTACTATATTTGAAAAGCTCTACAGGAAAAATTTCTCTGACAAACTACCATTCATTTAACCACCCATTGAAATAAAAGATAGAACATCACAGAGATATAGAAATGAAAGCA
>NW_007860568.1:0-623 GCF_000696425.1 Galeopterus variegatus
AGGGTTCGGATCCCACATACAGACCGGTTCCCGCTCACTGGCTGAGTGAGGTGCAGGCGCATCACCGAGGTTTGCGATCTCGTTGCCGGTCCCAGTCCGGTACGGGCGCGACACTGAGGGTTGCGATCCATTGCCGGACACGAAAAAAGACAAAAAAAAAAAAAAGGAAAAAAAAAAAAAGAAGAAGACAATCCTCACCAGATACGTTCCCTAGACTTTGGACTTCCCAACCTCCAAACTGTAAGAAATATACTTCATTTCCTTATAAATCTCTCAGATTCAGGTATTGTTACAAGCAAAAGAAATGGACTAATTCAAACTTTTTATTGAGGGAATCATAGCCTCATATGTAGGTATAAAGAAATAAGACAGAAAGATTCTATATACCCTTTACCCAGTTTCCCACAATGGTAGCATCTAGCAAACTATAATACTATATCACAATTAGGATATTGACATTGACACAATCAAAGTACAAAACATTTTTGTCACTACAAGGACCCCTCATGTTGCACTTTTATAGCCACACCCACTTTCTTCCCACCCCATACCCTTTTTACCGCATGGCAGCCATTAATATATTCTCACTTTCTGAAAAAGGAACTCTCATACACTGTTGGTAG
>NW_007860569.1:0-623 GCF_000696425.1 Galeopterus variegatus
ACTAGGTTGTGATAAGTATTAGCTGACATAAGATATAACTCAAACACACCTAATGAGCTATTAGAACACCATTATGCAAAGGTGGGAAATCATGTAGCACTGTGTTTGGCGTAGAATGTCGTATCATGTTCAACAATCATTTCTCCCTTCATTCAGTTTCTTCCTTACCTCCCCTAACTGCTAAATGAAACAGAATCCCCATTTTTCCTATTTCATTTTGTGGTCAAAAATCTGTATGTGTGTATGTTCAGTTAGGTATCCTCACTGCTACATAGTATATTTTTAAAGTTGGATTTTTTTTATTATTTACAAAGAAATTATTTAAACAAAGAAATTATACATCTAAAGATGCCGTTTTAAAGCAGAAACTGGTTTTTATAAAAGACCAGACTGCTTAGTTTTATTTTCTATTATCACTTGTATAATTTAGAAAATTGAGGCTATATTTGTTCTGCATATTTTGCATGAGAACAAAATACAGGTAGCATAGAAATTCAAGTGTATTATCAGCATTTTACAGAGTAATAAAGAACTCTCATTAAAAAATGGGCAATCTTCACATTCCATGACATATTTTCAAATGTGACCATCTGTTCTTAAAAACCCTTCCTGTGGCATCCAAT
>NW_007860570.1:0-623 GCF_000696425.1 Galeopterus variegatus
CATCACTACCCTCATCACCATCACTACCATCATCACCATCACTACCCTCATCACCATCACTTACCATCACCATCACTATTCCAAACTTCCCATGAAGTCCAGCAGAGTGCAGCCCACAGAAGACTTCCACAAATCTACTTTGTGACTGACTTTCAAATCCTTACTTCCCGCAAAATGCTTGCTTAGAGGATTGCTCAGATCTCAGAAACTGTTCTGAGTACAAGAGAAAATATAGGAGAGCTGAAAAATGCACTCAAGATAGTTTTTTAAATTGAATGTTAAACTAATTAAAATTTTATCCCTTTTTAAAGGCATTAATGAAAATAAGACTTTAATATTTTTTGAAAATAGAAAGGTGCAAAATAAGGACAATTCCCAGGCTCTGCAAAGCCCCACCCTGTCCTCTACTAAAGGGATTTCCAAACTGAGGCTGATTTAAGTCTCGAAATTCTCTCCAGGTACCCCAGAGGGAAACAACCCATCAGGAAGGGCTCAGACTCCTCTCCCCATTCAGACTGCTTTCTCCTGGGCCGCCCTCTTCTTTGCCCCAACGCTTGATGCAAAGTCAGATGGATCTCTCCAGAGAAACCCTGGCTCCCTCCTCATTTATTCATTAGCGCATT
>NW_007860571.1:0-623 GCF_000696425.1 Galeopterus variegatus
ATTATATTATTGTATCAATATTAAATTTTCTGATATTGATGATCATACTGCTGGTATATTACAAAATATCTTTATTATTAAGTATACATATTGATGCAAGGAAGCATAGTGTGTTCAACTTACTCTCAAATTGTACAAGAGTATGAAAATATATACATATATATAGAGAGAGGACCATGAATGAAAACAAATGGAACAAAATGTAAAATAAACAGTGAGTGGATCTGGATAAACAGAATATGAGTTATGTACTCCATTTTCAGCTTTTTTCTCAGTTTGATAATACATCCAAAAATATGACAGAAAGTATCAAAAAGCAAAATTCCCCATCAGTGTAGGAAGTCATTTACATTTGCTGTTATAAGAATGAAAAACCCAGCTTCTTGAAATAAGCAGCCAAAGCTCATTTCCCAGTCATCAGGTATCTTTGTGTGCTTTAGAGTTAGAGTACTGTTTCAGTTTGTGTTGTTGTTTGTTTGTTTTTGGCATATTTAAGTTTAAGGTAGGAACCAAAAAGAGTTAAAATGAGACAGTTCTGGTAAGTTTAGCTATACCATTTTACGGACAGCAAGCAGTTGGCAAGTTTTAGCACCACATTTTCATGAAACAGGAATATGGTTGTT
>NW_007860572.1:0-623 GCF_000696425.1 Galeopterus variegatus
TGTGCTGATTTGGGGGCAGATAGGCTGTCCTTGTTGTGTCCCAGTGTTCTCCTGGTGGGCCTATCTCCCCCACCACCTGTGCTGCAAACACTTCCTATGGGACAGGCCATACGCCAGTCCCTTGTGATGACTCTCTGGCCTCTGAGTGGCTCCTTTTTTTCAGTTGTTGTGGCTCATCAGTCCTATGTGGGTCCACGGGAACCCTATTAGGGCTCTTGCTGGGCTGGGGGCCACCATGTCCCTCTTCTCCCCTGCTGCCTCCAAGCAACTTCATCTGAAGGGCACAGCAGTGGCTTTTGCCAGCTCTTGCTCCATGCACTCAGCAGAGCCACCCTGGAAGCGGCTGGGGCTCCAAACAGTTGGAACGTTTTTTTCTTTCTCTCATGATGGCTTCTCCCACCTTCATGCACTCCGTAGGTCTCTCCTCCTCTTCCCCTGAGCTCTAGTGGCCCCAGCTTGGCTGTTGTGCTTTTTTATAGTTGTAAACTGGTTTATCTGTGGGAGACAATGACGCTGGGAACAATCTATTCCACCATCTTCTCTAGTAAACATTTATAAATATACATTTTCTTAAGCACTGCTTTAGCCACATTCTATAATTCTCGAAATGTCTTATTTTAATT
>NW_007860573.1:0-623 GCF_000696425.1 Galeopterus variegatus
TTAGCCAGTAGGGGTGCTCACTAACCAAGTTCTTTTTGGCAATGCTTATTTCATTTGTGAGAAAATGGACTTAATATACCATCACTAGGAGAGCATTGTACCTTAAGGCTTGATTTATTCCTTTGTGAGATAATACTTATCCTTTGCAACAAGGAGAGGAAAGAAAAGCCTGATATACCATCAGATAAATATTTCTCATACCTTATAATATTTGCTAAAATAATTTACTCAATCAATAAGGCACAGTTACCATCATATGTCCTAACTGTCAATCATCATAGAAATAAAAGAAAAAGACAGGTTTCCTTCTAGAGAGAAAAGCAGTGACAAGATCATGTCCATAGGGTTAGACAATGAATGATTCTCTCTTCATCCACCCTTTCCAAAATGATAGACGGATAAAGCGGATAAGAGACTTTGGTTCTGTTCAAGTCTTTGAAATAGATCAAGGAAAAGGACATTATTTAAAGAGGTGTGAAAAACAATTATGGGTAACAACTACTTATCAATTAGTGCTATTTTAGTTATATAATAAAATAACTTTTGTTGTATATTCTTTTCAATAATGCCTTTTGTAGATTTCTGAATCATTCTCTCACTGCCTTATAAAAAGCACCTATTCA
>NW_007860574.1:0-623 GCF_000696425.1 Galeopterus variegatus
AATATTCAGTTACGCTTAGAACAACAAATAAATTTACTTTATCTGGTCATAAAGAAAATTTGAACAAATTTCGAAGAAATAAATATCGTACTAAACATTTTCTCTAATTATAACAGAATTAATTTAAGAATGAGCAAAACAAATATTGTGTATATAATAGGAAACCTTAAAATGCATCTCCAAATAATTCATGAATTAAAAAGAAAATCCTAATGGAAATCATCATATCTTTAGAAGTAAATAACAATAAAAGGACAAATTATATGCTTTCTTTTTCCTTCAGATTTTCATAAATCTATTTTGGTAAGGTTATTTCTCAAATTAAACTTCACTTTCTGGATAATAAGGGAATTTTCAGGGATGCTTTATAACAAGGGTGCCCATATAATTTATCATCCTTGCTGGGATGCTTTCGAAAGTGAAAGCAGGAACTATTAATAATTACACTGGGACAACAGGAATGACCTAAGATTTAATAGAATCCTGTTTCTAACTTTCATAGCTGGAATTTAGAACATTTTAAATATCTTCAAAGATCTATGTTGGGGCCGGCCCGGTGGCACACTGCTACAGCGCGCCGCTTGGGAGCGCACGGCGGCGCTCCCGCCGAGGGTTCGGATCCC
>NW_007860575.1:0-623 GCF_000696425.1 Galeopterus variegatus
TAAGCATCTCATGCTTAATATGTCCCAAGGTAAATTCTTAATTTTCTCCCAAATCTTTCCTCCTTTTTCTTTTCTATCTCTGTAGCATCTCCATTGCTTTAGTTTATCAGGCCAGAAACCTTAGAGACATTCTTTACTTGTCTCTCCAGCATCCCACATCTATTAGCAAATCTATTAGCAAATCCGGTCAACAACTCTTTTGAAATATATCCAAAAGCTGACTTCTTATCACCATTTCCACTGCAACGTTCTCTCTGTTCCCAGCCATCATTCCCTGCACTGCTGTGGTAACCTCTTAACTGGTCTCCCTACTTCTTCTCTTTCCCTCCCTTGGCAGCCAAAGTGATCCTTTTAAATCTTAAACTGGGTCATGTGACTCCTCTGCTAAAAGGCTAATGGCTTCCTATCTCACTTCAAGTAAAATCTGTGCCTTTTCCATGGCCTTCAGACGCTGTATTTTGTTCTGTCTCTGACCTCATCTTCTACTACTTTCCCTTCAGTCCACTTCAGATACACCGGACTCTGCTCTTTCTTCTGCCTGGAGTTCTTGATGCTTTCATACCTGCATGGCTCAAATATCACCTTATGAGAAGCTCTCTCTGACCAGCCGATGGAAAATAGCA
>NW_007860576.1:0-623 GCF_000696425.1 Galeopterus variegatus
AAACAGAAATCACATGAAAAATGGTGGCATTGCAGTTAAACACATCAAATGTCATTATCTTATCAGTAAACTCAAGTGTGTGATTGCCTCGTGAGAAGTCACGAGTCACAGACCCAGAAAGGTCCTCAGGATTCATTGTAATATGAGAAGAGAGGCATTTTCATCCCCACATGGAAATCTTCATAATCTGTCTCACCTGGGGTCAGAGCAGCAGGATGCAGAGAAGCTGATCTCCTGGTGTGTATTCTGTGCATGACTGGGGCAGACACCTGCCTTGAGCCAGGGAGCAGCCCATTCACAAAGGTTTTGACTTGTAGACAGGGGCTCTTGGGAAAGCATCAAATTTGTCCCAGATTCAGATATTTTGGGATTTCCAGGCCTAGAGCAGAGTAATTCACAGCTGCCACACATGGATGCTTTTGCTAGAGTCTTCAGGTAATAAGATAACCATGTAGAGCCTGTCACTTAATAGTCCAAATCACCAGAACATTTTCTTAGTCCTCAGCTACAGATGGTCTTCATCTGGGGTTGACTATTTTGAGTGCCCACAAGAAAGTTATATGTCCTGTGTTTCCTCCTCTTAGATCTGAGTGAGCCTGTGACTGAGGTGGAAGAAACCCTGT
>NW_007860577.1:0-623 GCF_000696425.1 Galeopterus variegatus
ATATGACCCAGCTATTCCACTGCTGGGAATATACCCAGAGGAATGGAAATCATCATACCTATGGGATACCTGTACTCCCATGTTTATTTCAGTACTATTTACAATAGCCAAGAGTTGAAACCAGCCCAAATGTCCATCATCTAAAGAGTGGATAAGGAAACTGTGGTGTATCTACACAATGGAATACTAATCTGCTATAAAAAAAAATGAAATACTACCATTCACAACAACATGGATGGACTTAGAAAAGGTTGTATGAAGTGAAACAAGTCAGGCACAGAAAGAGAAACACCACATGTTCTCACTTATTTTGGTGAGCTAAAAATACATAAATAAATAAATATACAAACAAATAAAGGATGGGAGGAAGAAAACGCAATAATCACAATGATTCGTTGAACCTATTAAGACATGTGAACAGATATGATGTAGTGTGAGGGGGAGACAGGGAAGGGGGGAAGAGGAATGGGTAAAGGGACACAAAAATCAACTACAATGTATATTGGGAAGTTAAAACAAAATAAAATAAAATAACTTTTTATTTTGTCAATTTTTGTACTTCTTTGTGTGTGTGGTCTCTATTTCATTTAGTTCTGCTGTGATCTTTATTAATTATTTTTGTC
>NW_007860578.1:0-623 GCF_000696425.1 Galeopterus variegatus
CCAGGTTCACAGCAAGTCAGAGCCTGCGGGGTTGCTTTAGGGTTTCAAAGACATTCATAGGTATCCAATGACAGAACTCTTATAGCATTTTGGATTACAATTTGGAAATGTAAAAGATGATGAGATGTAAAAAGATAGTGGGGCTGATGGAGCAGGGACATGATGCCTACCCAAGAACGTGGGGCAATGGATTTTTCAGGAGCTGGCAAGACCAGTACTCCCTCTGCTATGATCCATTTCTAGAATTCCAGCCATGTGCGGGGGAGGCCACCTGCAATCAATCCCCTCCGCTTGCTCTTGATTAACTACTTAATCTCTTTACACACTACATGTCCAATAGTCTAGGAAAGAAGATCCTGCAGTTTCAGGGAGGTTTGTTGGTGCAGGAAAAGAAAAAATTTTCACATTCCAAGAGGTAGCCCTCGTTATACACATTTCTTTACTGCAGGTTACTGTTTTCAACACTAGGTCTAGCTTTATTCTTATTCAAATCCCACAGAGTAAATGGAAAACCTGTCCCTGTGTCTCAAATATGATTTTAAGTCATCAGATCATAGTCCATTTTCACATATTTTGGAGATGTCCCTTGGGTCCCCAGCACCTCCTTTTCTTTTCCTGTGTTA
>NW_007860579.1:0-623 GCF_000696425.1 Galeopterus variegatus
GCAGGGCCCCAGAGCGGTGGTGGCAGCTTGCCTAGTTGTGGCTGGGTTCAACTTTCCCTGGCTCCATGCTTCATTCTAAGATGTTGTGGAGCTGTTGGGGGGGAGGTGAAGTGGGGAAGGGATAGGGAAATAGGGTGGGAGGAGGAGGAAGGAGGAGGGCATGGTTGAGGCCTATGGCACCCCCTCATTCTGGCAGGGGAACCTGGGGCACTTCCTTTGGCAGCTCAGTGGTCATTGTCGGGCTAGTTGTGGATGTTAGGGGGGCAGGGCTGAGGCCTTTGGTCCCCCACTGCTCCAGCTCAGGAGCCTGAGGTCCTACAGTGGCTTGGTGGTTGTTGCTAGGCTGGTTGCAGATGTTTGGGGGTGTGACTGAGGCCCTCAGTCCCCCATCACCCTGGCTCAGGAGACAGGGGCATTTCCTGGTTGGCTTGGTGATCCTCGCTGAGTTAGTTGCAGATATTGGGGAGTGTGGCTGAGGCCCTTGGTCCTCTCCACTCCCTGACTTGGGAGCCCACAGGGCTTCTGGTCCTTCTGTATTTTATAGGTGTCCTTTGGTGGTGTTAGACCTTTACTGGTTAATATCAAACTTTGTCTCTGGTCTGTGGGTATTTTGTTTTTTCTTT
>NW_007860580.1:0-623 GCF_000696425.1 Galeopterus variegatus
ATCAGTGTCTGTGTTTTTATACCAGTACCATGCTGTTTGGTTATTATAGCTTTGAAGTATACTTTAAAGTCAGGACCATTGACAACCATGAAAAGAAAACAAACGAACAAAATCATTAGTGCCAAACTCAGGAACCAACAAACACAGAAAACAAACAGCAAAACAGAAAGCAAGGAACAAATGACACCTAAGACAATCAAAAAAATAAAAAAAAAAAACTCTAGGAATAAATCAACACCTCTCAATAACAACTCTTAATGTAAAGGGTTTAAATTCCCCAATCAAAAGACACAGATTGGCTGACTGGATAAGAAAGATGGACCCTACTATATGCTGCCTACATCAGACCCACCTCACCCATAATGACTCACATAGATTAAGAGTGAAAGGATGAAAAAAGGTCTTCCATGCAAACAGAAAAGAAAAACGAGCTGGAGTAGCTATTCTCATATCAGACAAAATAGACTTTAAACTCAAAACCATAAAAAGAGACAATGAGGGTCACTACATAATGATAAAATGACTTATGCATCAAGAAGACATAACAATCATAGATCTGTATGCACCCAATGTTGGAGCATCCAGATTTATAAAATAAACTCTATTAGACCGAAAAAAAAAAA
>NW_007860581.1:0-623 GCF_000696425.1 Galeopterus variegatus
TGACATCACCGATGCCACTGAGTCCCTTTAGGGCACTTCATCATGCCTTTGTCGAGTGTCCGTCACTCCCACCAACCATCAAAACAATGGAAAGCTGCCTGCACTGTGTGGATTTTGTGTTTTGAGCAAATCAAAGCTCACAGCACTCTCGCATATGTCCAACCCGTAATAATATTACCTTATAATCCTTTTGTGACATTCCCTGTGACTGAATTCTTTCTGAGAATTCTCTCACAGAAGCTGCCCATCCACTCTGACTTTTCTGTTATGAAGCAGCCAACATGCTTTTCCCCCCAGGCTTGTATGTCCCCAGGCTTGTATGATTCAAATGTTGTAAAACTAAATATATACCTGTTACATTCCCAGACTTTTAAAGAAAAGAATCACTTGGTTTGGGGTGTAATTCGTTCTTATTTTGCTAGTATGTCAGGGAGGCAGCAAAAGATATTTATTTTAAAATTTCTTTGCTAAAATGCATGTGTATTGCTATAAATTCAATTCTATAAATTCACTGCTTTCTTGCATCCCACCTGTTTGGATGACAGGTGATGTTTTCTTTCAGTTCAAAACTACTGTGCAATTTCCATTTTTGTTTCTTCTTTTTCTCAAGTTTCATTGAAAAG
>NW_007860582.1:0-623 GCF_000696425.1 Galeopterus variegatus
GTGTCTATAACACAGGCGAAGGACAACCAATGTGCATAATTATTTACTGAGATAAAATATGTGCCTTACAATTTCAGTATCCTATTTTATCCCCTTCCTTAGAAAAAATTATAAAACCAATAATTCATCTAAAAGATATAACCATCACCTAAAATTGTTTCTCACAGGTGTTCAGTGCTGTTGATGGTTGGGAGGGAAGATAGAAGGTAGATGTCACTGCCAAACCACTGTTTTGGATCTTGGATCTCTGTCCCTTTCTTTATCACTTTTATTGCCTTCCTGAGATTTCTGGACTCTACTTTAAAAAATGGATTTATACAGTGCTGAAGTTTCTCATATAAAACAATGAAGGTGAAACAGCATGATTCTCATTACGAAAGAAATGGCCCTGGCCATGCATCTAGCATCTGTATGATATTAGAAAACACACTCCATCTCCCCAGGCTCTAGTTTTCTGAGTTGAATATTACATCATCTAGAACTGTTTCAGTTTCAAGTGACGGAAAGCCAAACTAACATAAGCAAAGAGGGAATTTATTGCTACATGAAATGTTATAGTCCGGGATAACTCTGGTTTCCATTACTGCTTAATTAGGAATTCAAACAATGTTACAGGTCCTGGT
>NW_007860583.1:0-623 GCF_000696425.1 Galeopterus variegatus
TGGTGAACAGGGCCCCTTTTGCATAGTCACCCAGTGTAACATACTACTCCAAAATTCAGTTCACTGTCCCGGAAGTCATACTGACTTTGATGTGATGTATCAGTTTTCCTTCATGGGAGTTACTGAAGCTAGTAAAAACATTAAATTAATTAACCAGAGAATAAGGAAAGGTAGACGGAAAAGTCTTAGTATTCATCTAAGGAATAATTAAAATTTTAAATAGTTAGCAAATACTCATAAGATAAAGAAATCATTGAGAGATGTGAAATAGGATGAAAGCCAAAGGGGAGAGTAATGAGACTTATCCCAGAAGGGTGGAAATCTTTAGATGATAATTAAAGAAATAAAGTCTATAAAATGGACATAAGTGTCATTTTTATAAAGCCCTAATACCACACTATCAAAGACTCGGCAGGACGAAGCGACCCCTGTTTGTCTTCCAATATTCTAGGCCATCAAACAAATCTACTCTGTTTACCATAGTTTGAGAAATTTGAAAAAACAAACAAACATTATAACAAAAAAAAAATCTCTGAAATGGACTAAGGCAATAGGCAGAGTGATGATAATAAAGATTGACAAAAGAGCCAGAGGTTTTAACCCTAACCCTCATTCAGAACACA
>NW_007860584.1:0-623 GCF_000696425.1 Galeopterus variegatus
CTTTGGATATGTTTCCAATGCCTTTTCCTTTCCCTTCCCCTTTTGGAACACCCATGATTTGAATATTTGTGTGCTTAAGGTTGTTTGCGTGCTCTCTTAGATTTTCTTCATTTTTTAAATTCTTTTTTCCTTTTCTTTTGGTCTGCCTGGTATATTTTGAAAATAGTATATTCAAGATCAGAAATTCTATTTGTTCTTGCCTGCTTCTTAAGCTCTGAGTTTTGTTTTTCATTTCATTGAAGTAATCTTTCAGTTCTATGAGTTCCTCTACATTCTTTTTCATGGTATTGATCTCTTTGTAAATTTCCTCCTTCTTATTCTAGATTTTTTTTCTCATTTTATTATGTTGCCTAATTCATTGAATTTTCTTAAGATTGTGGCTTAGAATTTCTTGTCATTCATTTCAAGGGTCTCCTGACCTATAGGGTCTGGTATTTGAGAACTACTATATTCTTTTGTTGGGGACATATTTTCTTGGATTTTCATATTTCTAGTATCTCTACACTGATGCCTAGTCATCTGACAGAGCTATTGCCTCTTTTGTTAGTCTGGAGTTAGTTTTGAGGAGAGAGACTTTCTGTTCTTTTTCCAGTCTCTGCTGGTGACTTCTTTTGTGTCAATGC
>NW_007860585.1:0-623 GCF_000696425.1 Galeopterus variegatus
GTAACAGGATATATAATATTTCTTTAACAGTATGAAAAAATCAGTAACTATAGAAGAGTTTGAATGAATTCAACTATATTTAATAAACTTATTTAGTTATATATATTTAATATGTGACTTTATGAAGAAAGTAAAAAGGTAAGTCAGAATTTGGAAAATGTATATATATAATACATTATATAATTATTAAAAGCTAGTATGCTATGTATTTGAAGAACTTTCAGGGGAAAAAAACAGAAAATGTAAAACAATCTAATAGAAATTTTTTAAAAATACAAAAACTGTACTTGACAAGAAAGAAAAGTGGCAAATAATCAAAGCTTGGCTTTCTCAGTAAAGAATGCAACATAAATTGAAATCACAATGAAATAATATTTAATCTTACCAATGTGACAGTAAAATTGAACAATATTAAGTGGTGGAGGAACTATGAAGTAATTATAATTCTTAAATATTTCTAGTGAGAAGGTAAATTTGTACGCTAATTACAAAATACCATATAGTTGAAGATGCTCCAACCCTGTGACTAAGCCAATCCACTCCTAGACTTATATATTTATCTTTAAGCAGTGATTTTCAAAGTGCTTGACTACCGCCTCAAAGAAAGATATATATATATATAT
>NW_007860586.1:0-623 GCF_000696425.1 Galeopterus variegatus
TGGTGGAGTGACAGTCTGGGCGGGCTCCACTTCCCAGCCCTCCCGACGCTGGCTGGGGGCTGTCCCCGCCACCAGCCCCATCAGAGATCTGCGGGGGGAGTGGGATTGTAGGCCGGTCCACAGGCCCCGGGGGGCCCTGCTTCGAGGTACGCAAGTGGCCCGTCTCAGTGAGGAACCACGCCAAGCCAAGGGGCTGTCTCTGCCCCACCCAAGAAAATGGAGGCAGTGCTGTTGCCGTGGCCTAGCCTGGTGTGGTAGGTGGAAGCCAGGCGGGTGGGAGCCGGGCGGGCGGAAGCCAGACGGGCTTTGCCCTGCAAGTGGGGCTGGACTGGGGGTGACTCACAGAACTCACAGAGTTGGGCTGGTCCGGCGCCTTCCACTCTGTTTCTGTGTCGTCTCTGCTGAACTACTTCGCCTTTTTTGTCTCGGGCTGCTCGCTCGATCCTGCAGCGCGGCTTGGGCGCTCTCAGGAATCTTCTTCTGTGACGGCCCAAAAACCTCGAATCTGTAGTTGCTTTTTCATTGTTGTAGGTTAGTTGTTCAAAGATTTATTCGTTTTTCATTGCTCTTGGAAATGCAAATAGTACTCTGGTATCACAGCGAACACTTCTCAGGGTCGCGCT
>NW_007860587.1:0-623 GCF_000696425.1 Galeopterus variegatus
AGAACCCCCGCTGCATCTGAGTGTCCTTTAACTGGGCTGGGGGGCCGGCGGTGTGCTCACCCCTCTTCACGGCTCTCTTCCCCAGTCTCCTTCCAAAGAGGACTGGAGGAAAAGAGGAATCTGGGCCATTCGCTCGCTCACCAGAAGGAACGAGGCTAGGGCTGTACGGGTTGGCCACCGGCGGAGGACCCGACGATATTATTTTTTTATTTTTCTTGAAACTTGAATAGAGCTCTCAGACACTAAAAGAAAAGATAATTTTTTTTATTATTTATGAAACTATTTTAATAAATAATCCATTAATATTCCAGGAAACTTAATAAAAAAAGTTACAAAAATAAAAACTTATAAAAGCTGAAATTAGCATCATAGTTCCACCTATGATACTAACTCTTTCCTTTCTTTTCCTACCCTTTCAAAAATTATTTGGGGCATGGCTGTGAATGCAAAGGCAGGGTAAAAGCTCCCAGGAAGGCTGCCTCCTGCCTGACAACAAGGCAGGACCCAGTGTGCCACTCTGTCACCATGACTGGAGAGACACAAAAAGGGAAAAAGCCCCAGGAAGCCCCCCATCTGCCTGTGAACAAGGCAAGACACAGCACCACCAACCCTCTGTGACTAGG
>NW_007860588.1:0-623 GCF_000696425.1 Galeopterus variegatus
AAAAAAAAAAAAAAAAAAAAAAAAAAAAAAAAAAAAAAAACCCCGAAATCATATCTGTCACCTCCAAAGTTTCCTTACGTGGGAGGTTTTGGCAAATCCTTGCCAAGCTTGAAGTGGTTTGCTCAGCATTTATACTTCACAGTTACAAAGCAGAGCTTTTCTTGAACAACAGATTTATTTGCCAAAATATGTAATTATATCTGTGTATTACTTTACTTTTTGTATTATGTATTTGTATTGTGTAATCTGTGTATTACTTTATTTACTTGTGATTTAATTTATAAACATTATAGAAATATGAGAAAAGAAATGCCAAATCAATTTTCCAGAATAAATGAGGAATCGGGTGACCTGCTGAGTCTTTGCTCTCTCATGTCATTCAGTCATTACAAATTGAGTAACCATGATGTGCTGGTATCTTTTCAAACCCCGTGCATTATGTAAAGATGAAGATAAGGTTGGCTTTCACCCCAGAGAGTTTCCCAGCCCAGGAGAAACAACAAACAAATGATGGATCGTAATCCAAACTTCAACTGTGGGTCATCTCACCTGAGTTAATGCAGGTTTGGTGTCCTATGTATGACCTTCCAGCATAGGAAATATTACTTGCTTTCAATATCCAA
>NW_007860589.1:0-623 GCF_000696425.1 Galeopterus variegatus
TTGTTGCAAATGGGAGAATTTCATTCTTTTTTTATGGCAGAGTAGTATTCCATGGTGTATACATATACTACAGTTTACTTATCCAATCATGAAATCATAATGTTGGAGGCTGGATTTCTAAGCTAGCTTCTTAATGATTTCAGAGCAAGATTCCTCAGCCACCAGAGAGCAAAGGATGCATGTGCCCAAGAGCAGGGGGTGGAGGGCCCCTGAGCAGCAGGCAGAGGGAAATCATCATTTGGTGGGATTTAGATTCTAGACAGAGGCTTGGGAACCCCCATTTGGGGGTAAACAGAAAGTCAAAGACAGCCCCTTGGAAATTCTAGCAACTCTCTTTCCAGACAGATTTTAGTAGTGAGCATGCTCTAATGCTCCAGGTAATAATGGTCTAGGGAGTGTATCCCTCAAATCCCAACCACAAACAAAAGCAGGCTGTGGGGTGGGGGACAACTAGTATCTTTAAATCCTCAGTGACCAATTAACCAGAAGAGCATCTCTTTCCCTCCTGAAAAGGTAGAGACATTCACCTGTGAAGTGCAATGTCCCATGTGGCTCTTGGGTGCCCTGGGACCTGCCAGGAACAAAGGGACAGCCAGGTTAGATCCAGGTCTATTAGTATTTAT
>NW_007860590.1:0-623 GCF_000696425.1 Galeopterus variegatus
GTGGTTGAGCAGAATCTTAGAGCTCATGATCTTGAAGCCAACAACAATAGACAGTTACAGCTGAGAATTCAGAAAGAAGAGTTTGTAAGCCACTACCTGGGTCCGGTCAATCCCCCGAAGTACAGCAGCGTTCCACTTGCTTCTGACCTGTTCACTCACACAAAGCCCGGGCTTGCTGGCCTCTGCGAGCTGTAGAGCTGAGCACTATGGGCTGGTTATGGAGAGGTCTGCACTTAAAAGTCTTCTCACACTACCTTGATCCTCAGATTTTTAGTGAGTTTGGTGGGCAAGGAACTAGATTCACTGTTTCCATCCCTTCTCTTCCCATATTACCCCTAAACCTACTTTTGCAGCCATCAGAGTGCCCTGCTCAGATCTCCGTTCAAGAGAAAAACCCACTGTGAGGACCATAGAGAGTCGATAGACTCCAGCTGATACACCTGTGAGATCCACCCACCGAGGCCACACGGGGCTCTGCTGCCAGTGTCTGGGCATGATGGGTACTGAGCTTTGGCAACTTCTGCCCCATGTGGGACTCGACAGTGGGCACTCTTATTCTGGGGGTCCCAATGGCCTGGCTGAGGCTTTCCCAGAGCTGCAGGGCAGATTGAAGCTCTTCCTAC
>NW_007860591.1:0-623 GCF_000696425.1 Galeopterus variegatus
TTTTCTCAATTTGAATTATTTATCTCCTTTATCATTACAGAATGCAAAATTATCAGAATCAAATACGTAAGTTTTCTTTCAAAAATGTAGTTCAGACAATCCTCTTTGATTCATTCACTTCTCAATTATTGATTGATTCCTGACTTTGTACCATGTACTGGGCTGGGAGCGCAGGATAAAGAGATGACTAAGACATGACCCCTGCCCTGACAGCCCAGACTTCAGGGGAGCAACCACCCTGCAAGCAGCACCTCTCACACGTGAGGCGAGCGTAAACGTGAAGGCTGCACAGTGAACATGCCAGCATGGGTGGAGTCCAGACACACACATGGGTAAGGGGAGATTAGAGAGGATTCTTGTAGAAAGTGAAGGCTCAGATGTGTCTTAAAAGGCCTGTCGGAGTTCTCCAGGGGTAGAACAGGTAGGAAGGACACTGTGGCAGAGGACGTACAGAGCAAAGACGCAGAGTGAGACAGGGCAGGGACAGCTGTGCATAGGTTTGAGTTGGGGGTGGGAGAGTTGGCCTCAAGTTGTTTGGTGCTTCTGCAGCATAAATTCCAATGGAGAGTGTGTTGGAGATGAGAGCAGACAGACAGGTAAAAAGCAGATTGTGGAGGTCTTAT
>NW_007860592.1:0-623 GCF_000696425.1 Galeopterus variegatus
CTGTTTATTTTCTTTTTTTATTTTAACTTCTCAGTATACATCATAGTTGATTTTACTGGCCCTTTGCCCATTCCTCTTTCTCATCACCCGAACTCATGTGAGGATTGCTAATATGTTGTCGCTCATACATTAGTCTGAATTCAGGTGTTCAAGAGGCAGGGACCCTACAAGTACCGGATATAATGACAAAGAAAGGGTCTTTTCCTCTTAATGGAAGTAGTATTTGGAGTAATGGCTGTTTCCAGGGCTGAGATAGCAAAAGTATGAGATAAAATTGAACATTGTGTTGTGTTAGAAAGCTAAGAAGTGCTTGACAAATGACAGTGACACTGCAAAAGGACAAAGAAGCTGAAAAGAGCTCCTATTAGTCAAGTCATGAACAATTTGAAGATCAAGATAAATAATGATACTAGTAGATTATAATTGGTTGGAAAAACTAGAGTTATTGGTCCATATAGATGTAAATAAATAAATGATTACATTGAAAATTTAATGAAGAATTTGATATTTACCTAGTTTCCAAGTAGTTCACACTTGATTCATATTAATATAAAATGGAAAACAGTAACATTGTAATGGAGAAATTACAGGGTTTTTTTTTTTTTTTTTTTTTTTTTTTTTTG
>NW_007860593.1:0-623 GCF_000696425.1 Galeopterus variegatus
AATGTATTTGCTCTTAGCTTTGTTATGTTTTCTTCTCCAAACTAGAAAAGCCATGAATGCAGAGACTGTATTTTTCTTGCTCACCACTGTATCACCAGTGCTTTGCAGAGCATCTGCAATATAGTATATGCTTATTAAATATTACTTAGTGAATAAACATTTAACTAGAAATACCTTTCACTTTGATTAGAAAGAGAAAATGGTGCTAAGAGAAATTAAGTAATTGAGGCCATCAGAGACTATATGACTTCGAAACCTCTGTTCTGCATATATGCTGTGGTTTGAATGTTTGTCCCCTCCAAAGTTTATGTTGGAACTTAGTCCTCAATATTTTATTTGAAAGGTGGAACCTTTAAGAGGTGATTGAATTGTGAAAACTATGCCCTCATGAATGGATTAATCCATTAATGGGTAAATGGATTAATAGATTATCATGGGCATAGACTGGTGGCTTTGTAAGGAGACCAAGTGAGAAGGCTAGCCCTCACTTGTTCAGCCCTCACTATGTGATGCTCTGCATCACCAGGGGACTCTGTAGAAACTCCTCACCAAGAAGAAGATCCTCACCAGATGTATCCTTGTACTTTGGACTTCTTGGCCTCCAAAACTCTAAGAAATACATT
>NW_007860594.1:0-623 GCF_000696425.1 Galeopterus variegatus
GCTAAATTATTAAGCAAATTCTGGTATTTGCCAGTGTTCTAAGTGCTTTACCTGAATTAACTGTTTAACCCCCATAATCCCCTATGAGGAATGCATTAGTCAGAGTAAGTTAGGCTGAGGGAACAAATAGAATGAATAAACTATCGTCGTTCAGACACATGCTTTTAAGCTATGAATTTATAAGCTACTCTATCTTGCACATGGCAAAAGCAAGATTGGCTGGACACTGTTGTAAGCACTTCACATATGTTAATTCATTTAACTTTCACAACAATGCTATGAGGTATTGTAAATGTTTCAATTTTACAAAAGTGACAATTGAGGCAGAAAATCAAGTAATTTGACCAAGTTCATACAGATAGTAAGTAGCAAAGCAGGTAGAGGTACTTGAATATGGGCCACCTGACTCCAAAGCCCATTCTCTTAACTTTTATGTTCTCCTGTTGTGCCTTCTGTAGGCATTTATGTTTGTGACTCTGATATAGATAAAAGCCTCCTTTTACAGACAAGGAAGTTGAGTATCTCATGATAACTTCCCCAAAGTTGCGGAATGGGTTTGCAATAGAGGTCATGTTAGTATTCATGAGTCCTGACTCCAGCAATGACCCCCAGTAGGATTTTTG
>NW_007860595.1:0-623 GCF_000696425.1 Galeopterus variegatus
GTAGGGACAGCATGCTCGTTCACTAGAGCTAGTTTCTCTTTTCACACCCAGAGTTATGTTGGCAAGCAGGGAGGAGAGATTGGTCCCTGTAGGACCTCCACTGGCAAAGTTGTTTTTTAGGGGTACAAACCCGCTGTCTTCATGGCCTATGTCAAAGCTGCCTCCTCCAGGAACTCCTACTTCCCCATCCCCTAATAGGAAGTCATCTTGTCCCTCCCCCTTCCCCCCTTTTCCTCCGACTTTCTAGCTGATCCATGTGCTGTGCCCGATCAGCTCCAACCTCCTCAAATCAGCCTCACAGTCTCCTGCAGATGTCCGTGTGGTGGGTCGTACCCCAGTACAATTCAGAATTCTCTTAGGTGGAGAATAAACAAATGGGAATACTGTTTTGTTTTGTTCTTCATTTCAGAAAAGGTTGTTTCTGAATTCTGATAATTGTGGAAGTGTATTGTCATAAATGGAAACTATTTTCTTTTCAGATAATGTGGATGCAAGTGATCTTAAGCAGTTTTTTGAGACCAACTATTCTCAGATATATTTCATCTTCTATGAAAATTTTATAACACTGGAAAATAGTTTGAAATTAAAAGGTAAGCATTTCTACAAAGTTTTTTTTTTTTTTT
>NW_007860596.1:0-623 GCF_000696425.1 Galeopterus variegatus
TTAAGTTTTCATCCTATATGAAATAAAGTAAAGCTTTAAATGCGCTGCTGTTAACTTAAATCTCCTGAGGATTGAACATTTGCATCTTTCATTTAAACTTTTATGCATCTCTGTTCTCATCTGAATGACACGTTTGTCCCTTTCATGGAGTGACATGATTTTTCTCCTGCCTCTTCCCCTGGTGTAGGATCTGAGGGAGAAGCTGAAGAGAGACAGGACGGTGAAAAGCCGCTTTTACAGCTTTGAGTGCCACTTCTGTTAAAGTAAGTGTTTGGAAATGAAACTGTGGCCGCAAAGTAGGATCTTCTCTGAGTAGATTCAGAATCAAATTAGCAGAATGTGCGTGTAAGTACGTACTCAGATTTGTGTTATTCACATGAATTTACCAATCAGGTTTAATTAATGTAAATTTCTTAACATTTTCTCTGTAGATATAAATTTGGAAATTTGAGAAATTCCTCAGAGACCCACATTTCTAGAACACGATGAATCACGTTTGTTTACTTAGGCGGGACGTCTGTGCCAGTCACTGTCCTAGTCGCAGGGAGTCACCTGCGCATGTTCCAGGGACAGCGGGTGCAGTTGTCTCCTTTTACACCCGAGGCCACAGAGGCACAGAGTGG
>NW_007860597.1:0-623 GCF_000696425.1 Galeopterus variegatus
AACAGGTTTCTCTGTTCAGGTCCAACAATCTGAAACTAAGGTGTCACCTGGGCCTTTGGTCGTCAATGATGCTTGGGGTTTTCTTCCAAACTCACTGGTTTTTAGCAGGATTTATTTCCTTGTGGTTGTAGGACTGAGGTTCCTGTTTTCTTGCAGACTACCAATTCAAGGTCACTCGAAGCTTCTAGAGGCCACCCTTCTCCATCAGCAGTTCGCAAAGTAGCTTTTTCGTTTTTTTTCCTCAAAGTCAGCTAAAGTGAGTGTTTCTGACTGCTTTCACAGTATCTACTCTGACTCAAACTGGAGAAAGTTTCTAAGTGCTCATGTGATTGGATTGGGTCCATCTAGATAATCCCAGATTATTTCCCTATTTTAAGGCCTGTAACCATTACATCTGCAAAGTCCCCCCCTTTTTTCTTTTCCTTTCTTTTCTTTTTTCCTCTTTCTTTCTTTCTTTCTTTCTTTTTTGCCATCTAAGGTAACACATTCAAAGTTTCCAGTATTAAGATGTGAACTTTTTTTTCTTTTTTTTTTTTTTTTGAGCTGGGGGCATTATAGCTACTAACTAACGAAGGGCTTCAGGAAAAACACAGTCTCAAATACATGGTTTCTTTTTTTTTTTT
>NW_007860598.1:0-623 GCF_000696425.1 Galeopterus variegatus
TCATTCATCATAAATGTATTTAAATTTATTATTTTTGAGGTCTCGTTCTTAAACAGTTTTTAAAAAATTACATACTCATATCTAATTTTAAATAAGTTACTATCATGCTTGAGAGAGTAATACTGAAAAGGCACGTTTTACGTGGAGGGCGTTGTACACAGAATTTAAAAAATTCCTCTAACATTCTGTAGTATAGACTTTATTTTCTCCCCTTCAAAAAAAAGGAATCACAATCTGCTGAAAGGATAACAATTAGTTTAAGTGAACCAAGGTCAGATGCTAGAAGGAGGGAGCCAAAAGTTGTATTTAGAATTTGCTGATGCTTTAAGAAAAATAAAGAGTTGGCCTTAATTCAAGGAACCAGATATTAGATTAAAACCTTGGGGGTACATGGTTTGATTTTTTATTTAGAACTACAACGTTTGGGATTAAACTAAAAATAAGATGCTTCAAGCTATTAGACATATACTGCCTTAAAACAGTTTGGAGAAGGCAACAGTGTTGACAGTAAATTAAACTCAACTCGAGGGTCAATTCTGCAATGCAAACAGCAAAAACCCAACGCCTTTGAATGGCCTGTGTTACCATCTCCATCCTAAACAGAACGAACTTCACATAGTATC
>NW_007860599.1:0-623 GCF_000696425.1 Galeopterus variegatus
AATAGTGAAACAATGATTCAGTAACAGAGGGTTGTATCTGTATGTTTACTAAGAGATTTAAAGATGTGTGGGGGAAGCCTATGATATAATTTCATGCATTTTTAAAAAAATCAGTTCTAATGTGATATAATTTTAAGGGAAATGAAAGGAATAAAATTGTATATGAAGTGCAATTTTTATTTTTATTTTATTTTATTTTGAAGACCAGTTAACTATAGTAGTGAGAAGGGGGAAAGAGTAGAACAAGGAGTTTGATCTGTAGCTGACTGCAAACAATCAATTGTGGTAACTCCCCACCTTTGGACCAGCCTGTAGTGTGATTTTTAATGTGACAGAGTGGTGCTAACTGAACATTCCATTCAGCTCCTTGACATCTTCCAACCTCTTCCCTACACCTGTAATGAAACAAGTGTGTGTAATTTCTGGGCTGAAGAATAAGAGGAGCTGGTGTGAGACCTTTAAGTTGTTGTGTAGTCTCTTAAAGTGACTGAAGAGGTTATATACTACAGAGTAGCTGCAGGATGGTGGAGTTTCCATCAGCCTAGGGACTTGATGGACTAAGCCCCCTGCTGACACAAAATGGACAGGTAGCTTGAGTGAGAAATAAAACTTTGTTGGGTTAA
>NW_007860600.1:0-623 GCF_000696425.1 Galeopterus variegatus
CTCTGGTCAGCTTGGACTCTACTAGGCTGCTGGATCCCGCCCTGCCGGCCCCACAGGGTATCTGTGTTCTGCTGAGTTCCCACCTCATTATCCGGGCGTTTCCCCACTCTGTGAGCACTAGGTGGGGCTGTTGAACCTTGCAGGGGGGGCCCGCAGGGTGCGTATTTTTTTGCCGAGTCTCCGTCTCCTTGCCAGACCCCTCCCTACTCTGTGTGCTCAGTACAGGGCTGGGGCATGTCTTCTGCAGTCCTCGTCTATCAGCTGGGACTTCAAGCCTGTGCTCTGCCCCACTCTGCCCAGGAAGACTTCCAGGTTTCTGGTAGGGACACTCTGAGTGCTTTTGTGGCCCTGGATAAGGCCTCCGCTGGGCCTCTCACTTTCCACCCGGTACTGCGGCTATCTGTGTAGTTGAGTTATCTCCGACACCAGGGTGTGAGCTCCTCAGGGGAGGATCCCACAGCACACAGTTCCTCCTTGTATCCCCCCAGCACGGGCCAACCCAGGCACCCGCCAGCAGTCAGCTCTCCAACAGGTTCAAGCGAGCTCGGGAGTGCTCCGGCCTCACCTCTCCCAACCAGAAATCAGTTTGGTGTTCTTCCGAACTGATGGCCACAGAGATGGTA
>NW_007860601.1:0-623 GCF_000696425.1 Galeopterus variegatus
TCACTGGGCTAAAATCAAGGTGTTGGCAGGGCTGCATTCCTTTCTGGAGGCTTTGGGGAAGAATCTGTTTCTCTGGCTTTTCTAGCTTCTGGAGGCTGCTTGCAGTCCTTGAACTTGTGACCCCTTCCTCTGTCTTCAGAGCTGTATCTTTGATCCAACTTCAATAGTCATATCTCCCTCTGCCTCCCTTTCCTACTTTAAGGATGCTTGTGATTACTTGGAGCCTACCCAGATAATCTAGGATAATCACCCTATTTTAAAATCAGCTGATGAGCAACCTTAATTCCATCAGCAACCTTTATTCCTCATTGCCATGTAACCTAACATATTCACAGTCCTGGAGATTAGAACTTGGACATCTTTGAGTCATTATTCCTCTTACAACAGCAGGTGAGTTGGCTGGCATTCATCAAATACATTAGAGGTATCATGGAAATAAAAGTGGAATCAACCCTGGCTTGAAATCAAACAAGTCATTCAGTTGCTCCCTTTGAGGAAAGTGGTCAGGTCGGCTGGATTCATTATTAGAAGAAAAGTAACTGGCTTTGCTTTTTGTACACAGTGAAATCTTTTCAGGCTTCTCCCAGTCTGCCACTGCCCATCACCCCTCACCTCCTCCCACT
>NW_007860602.1:0-623 GCF_000696425.1 Galeopterus variegatus
AATGTACTTCGGATCACCACATTATTCAGAAATTTCACTCAGGTATGTACAGAAAAAAAAAATCTATGGTCACACCAAGACTCATATGTGAATGCTCATAGCAGCACTGTATATATAATAGCCCAAAGTAAATGAAACCCAAATATTCATCAACTACTGGATGGAAAAATTTATGTGGTAGATCTCTGCCAGAAAATACAATTCCCCAGTCAAAGAGGATGCAGAATTGTCTAGAGCCAAAGTGGTAAAGGGAAATAAATGCAATGAGATGACTGATGGACACACTCTCAAGTTTGATTGGGATTATGGTTACATAATAGTATTTCCTACTATTCCACATGCCTTAAATTTTATGCATTGTACTTAGTGACAATTAAGAAGGAAAAGTTTTTAAAACATGAAAATGAAACCTCTAAAGATGAATTGAGGTCTTTGGCAAGTATTCTTGGAAGAGTCTCCTCAATTTTTTGTTTTCTGATTGGCTGATAGCCACTAACAGGATTATCCAATCAGAGCTGGCCTACTGGGCCAGCTTTTTTAATCCAGTCAGAGCAAGTCTTAGAGGAGCCCTCATTTGAATACAGAGTCTATAAATGTGCTGCCTGGGTCCCCACCTGCCATGT
>NW_007860603.1:0-623 GCF_000696425.1 Galeopterus variegatus
AGCTGGGTCCTCTGTCCCAGGGTCTCTTACAGGCTGTGATTAAGGTGTTGGCTGGGGCTGCAGTCATCTCAATGCTGACCTCAGGGCGTGGACGTGGCTCTCTCACCTGGTCGTCGGCAGGATTCAGTTCCTCGTGGGCTGTTGGACTGAGGGCTTCCATTCCTTGTTGGCTGATGGCCAGAGGTCGCCTTCACCTCCTCACCATGTGGTCCTCTCTATTAGGGCAGCTCACGATGTGGTGGCTTTCCTCAGAGCAAGCAAGTGAGAAGGCGAGACAGAGTGAACCAGCGAGATTGGAAATCATGGTCTTACAACCTAATCTTGCAAGTAACATTCCATCACTGCTGCCTACTCTATTCATTAGAAGCGAGTCACCAGGTATGGGCCACCCACAAAAGGAGATTATACAACGATGTGAATACCAGGAAGTAGGATCACTGGGAGCCATTTTGGAAGGAGCCAACGACCATTGCCTTGAAAAACTGATGGTCATTTATTCCTAAATGCTTAACATTTTTGGACGCCTGTTAAAATGAAAATTCCTGGGCCCCACTTCCACAGATTCTATTTAGGTAAACCTGAGGTACGGGCCAGAAATCTGTGTTTTTCATAATAAGCACACC
>NW_007860604.1:0-623 GCF_000696425.1 Galeopterus variegatus
CGACTGGTACACTTCAATGTAACTCGAGGGGGACACCGGGCTCCCCTCTCCCCACCAGGAACCAGCCAGGGGCTCTTCCAAGCTGAGGTCCCCAGAGATGGAATCTGCCTCCCGGGAAGAGGGAGTTTATCTGGGGCCGACGCCCAGGGTGTGGCGGAGAGACGATCTGGGCGGGCTTCTCTTCCCAACCCCCCCTCCGATGCTGGCCGGGGACTTCCCACGCTACCAGCCCCGTCTGAGATCCGCGGGAAGATTGGGACTATAATCCGGTCCACAGGCCCCGGGGTGCCCCGCGTCGAGGTAAGCAATTAGCACGTCCCAGCACGTCCCAGCGGGTAGCCACACCAAACAGAGATGACTGGCCTGCCCTCACTAAGCCGCCCTTCAGACCCCGCCCTAGAAAATGGAGGCAGCTTTGTTGTGGGCGCCCAGCCTCGTGTGATGGGTGGGGGCCAGGTGGGCGGGGAGTAGTCGGGCTTCGCCCCACTAGTGGGACTTTGCTGGGGGTGACTCACAGAGGACGCAGGTTGGGCCAATCTGGCGTGCTTCAGACGGCTTCTGTGCAGTCCTTTGCTGGCTTTCCCAGCCTTTGCTGTCTGAGCCGCCAATTCGTTCCCGCAGCC
>NW_007860605.1:0-623 GCF_000696425.1 Galeopterus variegatus
CCAAGTAGTTGTCGTATTTTGATTCAAGTTTAGGGATGTAGTTTGTTCATTAAAAAAAAAAAAATGGTTTTCACATTGCTGTTGATTCTCAGAAAAGACAGGCTATATATGAGTCCATGTTTGGTCAGCAGAAAAAAATAACTATTCTTGGATTTTAAACAGAAGAAATTTAAAACAGTAATTTATCATGAAAGTTTGGATTAAAAGAGCACAAGAGAGATCTTCCTTAGATTAAGAAATGAGCCATTACAATTCACTGGATGGACATACAAAGTTTTGATAAAATTCAGCCCATCCCATAATCTATTAGTTCTCCTTGGACGTAGCCCTGCTGAGGTTTTGACTGAGACTTGACAGTCATGTGCTTCTCTCTCATCTGAAAGGCAGATACAGATTAAGCTCTACCTTCCAGAAGTTTGACTTCAGCTCTTTCTCCTGCTACTCAATAAAACTTTAAAGTCAGAGATATGGTGGAAGCTCCCAATTCCCTTGTCAGATTTTGCCTCTTAAGTGCCATGAAATTTCTGTGGAAGATGCCCATCTGACTTTCTGGTTCAGGTCAACAGCTTTCAGTGCATCACCAGAACTCAACGAATGTCCTGTGGGGAAGTTTCTGTGAGTTT
>NW_007860606.1:0-623 GCF_000696425.1 Galeopterus variegatus
AGAGTATTTATTACATGGATGGCGAGTTGTTTGGAGTTTTTTTCTTTTGTTTCATTTTTGACTGTGTATTTCTGTGCTTTCTGTAATGACCTGTAGTACTTATATAATAAGAAAAAAACAGACTACTGACTTTCTTGTGGTTTCAATGATACTAAAACTTACTTCTTTTATTTTTCAGATTAACAAAATACATTGTATTACTATGTTTTACTAAATTTTTTAAGGCTGTGGGACTTTTTGAATCATATGATCTCCTAAAAGCAGTTCACATTGTTCAGTTCATTTTTATATTAAAACTTGGGTGAGTATGTGTGTGGGGGGGTTCTTAATGATTTTATTTCTTTGATAATCCTGTTGTAACTGAGTATCTTTAAGAAATTTTACATAGAATGTTATGTGAAATTTATTCCTCCTGACAAGTATATGATACATTTAAAAAAAAAATAGAATACCTAAGATTAGAGGTACAGAGAATATAGTTGTACTCTAATCACTTGCTAAAACATAGACTTTTACTTTAGTTTGTGTTAATGAGATTTTTGCAAAGTTCTTTTAATGTCTTGCTTAATATATTTAGGACAGCTGGATTCTCATATCTATTTCAGCATTCAGTCTGTTGTATC
>NW_007860607.1:0-623 GCF_000696425.1 Galeopterus variegatus
GAATCATTTAAGCATTTCATAAGTTGGAAATGTGAGTTATATATTTATAAGCCATATCTCTTATGGGAAAATTATATTTTTCTTTCAGAAGTTGATATCACATTTTCTTGGACATGCTAAAAATATTCCAAGTACATATTGTTGAAATGAAATCACTGTCTGGAAGCTATGTCTAGAAGCCTAAAAGTGATTTTCATATTAAAAGTAATATACAATTCTGTAGTTCCTGCCTTGTTTCTCTGAAAAATATGTGGAAGACATCAACAGTAGTGGGGGGGGAGGAGAAAAAAAGAAGGAATAAAAGGAAGATTGAAGAAAAGAAAATAAATAAATGAAAAAATCCCAGCAGGGAAGCAAACAGACCATGCTAACCACAGTTAATGCCTCTGGAAGAGGAAACAAATATCTCTGTTCTGTGAAAACCAAAAAAACTAGAAAATGCTGAAACAGTAAGTGGAAAAAAATAGAACATGGTGGCAATAAAAGACGAAACAAACTATTGAATTGAACCATGACTGCTTTGGCTCCTTTTTTTAATGCTTGATATTACAGAATTTGGCTTAAATTAGGCTCAGAAATATGATAGTGTCATGTGGTATCACTATGTTGATTAGTGTTAAGTC
>NW_007860608.1:0-623 GCF_000696425.1 Galeopterus variegatus
CAATTTCAACTAAAATAGAAGGGATAGCAGCCATATGCCTTTATCATAAACTAAAAAAAAAAATTTAAATTAATACAATAAACAGAATTCCTAATATAATTATTAAATATCAATGTTTCAATTGACTTGACTATAAATCATTTGTTTTTTGATGTAGAAACACAACCTAACCCTCCAGAAATAATACCATTATCCTACTTTATTTACCAGCAACTCATTTCTTTAATGAATATGTGGAGCTCTCCTGCAGGTTATGCTAGACTGAACTGACTGTCGAGGATGTCAGAGGACAAGACAGGTTCACTCCTGCCCTGAGGAAACTTACTATGTGTCTTAGTCTGCGGGGGCTCCTGTAACAAGATACCACAGATCGGGTGGCTTAAGCAGAAATAAATTTTCTCAAAGTTATAGAGGCTGGAACTTCAAGATCAAGATGCCTTCGGGCTTGATTTCTCGTAAGGCTTTGCTTCCTGTCTTGCAGATGGCCGCCTTCTTGCTGTGTCCCCAAGTGCACAAGTGGGGAGAGAGCTCTTTCGTGTCTCTTCCCCTTTTCATAAGGACACCAGTCCGATCAGATCAGATTAGGACCCCACCCTTAATTAACCTCATTTAACCTTAATTAC
>NW_007860609.1:0-623 GCF_000696425.1 Galeopterus variegatus
AGTTTCACTCATATTGATTAACCTAAAAAGAACTGCACAGAGATTTGCATAATTGTTTTTTATATCAGAATAATGTAAGGTCATGGAGGCTGAGAGGTAAGAGGCTGCCTTTAGGAGATAGTCACCTGAGAAATGGTGGAACAAAAGTGAGCATAACTTGGGGCAAGAAACCCTACATTTTCTGTGTTAGTGTAGTTAATGGTGGAGTTAAAAATAGAGGATAACTGTTTCTTCTTTGGGGGACATTCTTAATAATATCTTTCTTACTATCAGTTCTGCAGGTGAGGTTCCTTAAAATTAGAGCAACTATCATTGGAGAAAGGAGACTAGGCTAGCTTCTCAGGGATTCTCATGGAAATATATATCTGCTCTAAAGGATCAATTATCAGATACTTTGTTATGAAAATTTCATTCTAGCTAATAACAGGAAACATTTATTAAAAGTTTACTATATGCCAAGAAATGTACAAAGTTTTTAGCATAGATTATCATATTTCTTTCTCAAAACTACATAATCAAGGAGTACTATTTTCTTTCATTATATCGATGAGGTAGGAAATCATAGTCAGAAAGGTTAAATACCTTGCTGAAGTTCATATAACTAAAAAAGTGATAGAACTAAT
>NW_007860610.1:0-623 GCF_000696425.1 Galeopterus variegatus
GGAATTACGAGATAATATGAATCTTTCTATCAATTTTCTGAAGACCTCTCACATAAGCTCTAAATCATATAGCTATGCACATATAGAGAGAGGTTATATAAATAAGACAGCATACGTCTTATAATCCTAAACAAGGCTAGAAGTGACTTATAATTTGTATTCCCCCAAGAACTAGCATAAGGCTTTGCACACATTTACTAGGTATCTAGTAAATGCCTGGTACACTACAAAAGACAAGGGGCACTAAAACTCATAACTCCTTGGAAGTTACAAAGAGTCAGGAAGGATCATGCAAGAAAATATGGAAATCCTAGGAGCTGTCAGAGAGAAGTATAGGAGTATTTAGGAGTTATTTCATTACCTGACTTCTCCGTCAAAGTCCTAAAAATAACAGTACAAAATAGAGGTGGACAACGTTTTGATCATCTGGTCTAAAAAAATCTGAATGGGTCTCACCCTCATCACCAATTACAGCTACATAATCACAGGTCTACTGCTCATGGCCTGGTTATGGATTTCTTAATCTGAGGAATATCTTACTTTTCCAAGTACCTATTGACACACAGTCCTTCTCAAATTACTGAAATACCCACAGTCTCCTCCAGTGAGTTTTGTTTTTATTT
>NW_007860611.1:0-623 GCF_000696425.1 Galeopterus variegatus
GCTCCTTTATCCTTCCTTTCCATTAGGTTCCTTTATTCCTCTGTGAAGCTTCACCTGCTTCTATGAGCACATGTGCAAATAGCCTTCTTTCCTATTTTCATCCCACTCCAACCCACAGCCAAGCCTTCTCCAAAATTGCACTCTAAACTCAGAACATCCTCCCTCTCTAAACTCATTTACTTTTCTCCCTCCCTTCATTTAAACAGATCATAAAAAGCCTATTTTTCATAAAGCCTTTCTAGAACAATTAATATTACATATTTGCAATTTATTTTCCAATGGCTTCCAAAATGAATTTATGGTAAATATCATCAGCTGGGGAAAAGTTACTCTTATATACAACACAAATTGTGTCACTCTACCTAGTGTACTTATCTCTCTGACCTAAGTAACCGTAAAACTTCAGTTATATTCTTAACATAAATTTATTTATTGCCAGTGCCACCATAATCCCAGACTAAAATTTTAGAAGACACTATGGAAATCATAAATACCACCTATTATGAATATTTACAGTGTGTTAAGCACTTATACTAGGTACTTTATAAAATCTCCAGTCTTCACAATAATTCTTTAAATTTGGGGAAAATAATTAAACTACTTAATCATATTTCTCTCGATCT
>NW_007860612.1:0-623 GCF_000696425.1 Galeopterus variegatus
TTATGGGTAGTAATGACTCAAAATAGTCGTTTTATTACTATTATCTCTAACGTTGCTATTTATCTAGCTGCTGGAGAAATTGGAATCGATTTATGTTCTAGGCTTCTGTAAACTTTGCAGTGGGCCTCCTTATTTAGGCTTTTGTTCAGCAACAACAAAAGATCCTTTCCTGAGTATCCTTTGTTTCCAAACATTGCGAAGACCATTAGAAAACATTATTTTGTTTGTATCTAATCCCATCACATTTACCCTATAGGTAAATTATACATTCTGAAAAGGGTACTTAACTCTAGGCACCATTTCGTGCCTTAGGGCATTTATTTACCAAATTTTGAGGGTTCTGGAAAGATGAGTAATATCTCAGAAGTTATTAGGGAGTAGATTGCTCGTCCTATTGTACCGACTGACCACTGATATATCAGAATACCAGCAAGTGTAGGTTTGCATGGTTCCGGTAAATTGTCTTTTATTATTTTTTAAAAACCTTTTTATTTGGAAGTAATCTCAGACATGCAGAAAAGTTACAAGATTAAGAACAGTATAAGGAAATCTCATCTACTCCACCTTATTTATGTATTATTAACATTTATCCCAAGTGCTTTATCATTTGTGTGCTCTGTGTG
>NW_007860614.1:0-623 GCF_000696425.1 Galeopterus variegatus
CCAGGATAACCATATGTTGAGTCATAAGACATGTCACAAAAGATATATAATTTGAATAAACTGTTCATAAAATACATGTAATTTGAACAGACACTCCACAAAAGCTACATTAATGCACATATGAGCACATATAATGAAGCTCAAAATCATTGATCAGTAGGGAAGTGAAAATTAAAACCACCTTGAGAAACCTCAATACACCCGCTAGAACAGTAAATATTAAAAAGATTGACAATACCAAGTGTAAGAGGGTGTGGCGCATCATGGGAATGCAAAATGATACAGCATCAGCACTTTGAATGGTTTGATAGAATCTTACAATATTTAACAAACACTTATCATATGGTCCAGCAATTCTATTTCTAGGTATCTACTCAAGAGAAGTGAAAGCTTATGTCCACACACATATGCTTAATATTTATAGCAGTATTATTCTTAATAGCCAAAAAAATGGAAAAAACCCAAATGTTCATCACCTGATAAACAGATAAACAAAATGCAGTATGTCCATAGAATGGAATACCACTCAGCAATAAAAGGGATTGAACTTCTTTTTTTTTTCTTTTTTTCCTTTTTGTCTTTTTTCATGACCAGCAATGGATTGCAACCCTCAGTGTCGCGCC
>NW_007860615.1:0-623 GCF_000696425.1 Galeopterus variegatus
AATTTTATTTATTTGAGTCTTCTTTTTCTCTTTGTTAGCTTAGCTAAAGATTATAGATTTCATTTATCTTTTCAAAAAATGAACTCTTTGTTTCATCAATCTTTTGTATTTTTTATTTCTTTTTAGTCTCTAATTTATTTTTTTTTTTGCTCTGGTCTTTTTTATTTCTCTCCTTCTACTCACTTGGGGTTTGGTTTATTCTTGTTTTTCTAGCTCCGTGAAGTTTGTTGGGTTGTTTATTTGAAATCTTGTTTTTTGATGTAGGCATTTATTGTTACAAACATCCATCTTTGAACTGCTTTTGCTGTATTCCATAGGTTCTGGTATTTTGTGTTTTCGCTTTCATTTGTCTCCAGAAATTTTTAAATTTCGTTTTAGAGTTGTTTTTTTTTTTAACCCATTCATTGTTTAGGAGCATGCTGTTTACTTTCCTCATATTTATGTGGTTTCTAGTGTCTCTTTGGTTGTTCCTTTATAGTTTTATTCTGCTGTGGTCAGACAAGGTAGTTAATATGATTTAAAATTTTAAAAATTTGTTCAGACTTGTTTTTTGACCTAACATAGTCTAGAGAATGTTCCATGTGCTGCTGAGAAGAATGTGAATTCTGCAGCTGTTGGATGAA
>NW_007860616.1:0-623 GCF_000696425.1 Galeopterus variegatus
TCTTTGCCTAATCCAAGCTCACAGAGATTTTTATGTTTTCTTCTATAATGTTCAGAGTTTTAACTTGTAAATTTGAGTCTATGATCCATACCAAGTTAATTTTTTGTATGATGCAAGATAAAAGTTAAAACTTATTTATTTCTCATAATGATGCCCAATTGTTTCTGCACTGTTTTTTTTCAAAATATAATATTTTCTATATTGAATTACCTTTGCTCCTTTGTTTAAGATCTCTTGACACTCAATGTATGGGCCTTTTTATGGACTCTCTACTCTAATCCATTGGTTTATATGTATATCTGTACACAACACCATACTGTCTTGATTACTGTAGATTTATAGTAAATCTCAAAATCAAGTAGTAAAAATTTTTCAAATTTGGTATTTTACAAAATCATCTGGCCATTTAGGTCCTTTGATTTTCCTATACATTTGTCAGTTTATATATATACATACATGTGTGTATGTGCCTGCTAAAACTTGATTGGATTTGCACTGAATCTATAGATTACTTTGGGGACAATGAATATCTTAAAAATATTGAGGTTTTGGATCCATAATAATGGTGTGTCTCTCCATGTAAGTCTGAATTTTGTAATTTAGAAATTTTGCAAATTATTTAC
>NW_007860617.1:0-623 GCF_000696425.1 Galeopterus variegatus
CAAACAACTATACAACAAATTTAAAAACCAGGAGGAAATGGATAAATTACTGGACACATAACAAACTAACTGAGACTTAACCAAGAAGAAATAGAATATCTGACAAGGCCAGTAAAAAGCAACAAGACTGAAGCAATTATCAGCAGTCTCCCAACAAAGAAAATCCCAGGACTGGATGGGTTTACTGCTGAATTCTATCAAACATTTGAAGAAGTAACACCAATTTTCTTCAAACTATTCCAAAAAATTAAGAGAGGCCACTCTCTCAAACTCATTCTATGAGGACAGCATGACTTTGATACTAAAATCAGACAAAGTTACAACAAAAAAAAGAAAACTACAGGCCAATGTCATTGTCAAACATAGACACAAAAATCCTCTGGACAGCATGACTTTGATACCAAAATCAGACAAAGATAGAACAAAAAAAGAAAACTACAGGCCAAAGTCATTGACAAACATAGACACAAAAATCCTCAACAAAATACTAGCAATCAGTATATACAGCAACACATCAGAAAAATTATATAGCACAATCAAGTGGGATTCATTCCAAGTATGCAAGGATGGTTGAATGTATGCAAGTCAATAAATGTGATATACAGCATCAACAAAGTCAAGGA
>NW_007860618.1:0-623 GCF_000696425.1 Galeopterus variegatus
CTGTTGGAAGTACTAATAACTGAAAAATGAATAAAACTCTATTTGCTTTCAAAGAGTTGAACATTAATTTGTGAATGTAGTTATTTAATTTTCAGGTGTATAATTCTATATAGTTAATTCCACATGTTCCTCATATGCTGGAAAAATAAACATCTTTAAAATTGGCTCCTTCCCTATTCTATGTGCCTTCAGGTCCACACCCATGATGCAAATGGAAACTGTTCATGTGCGTTTGATTACATGAAAATGACTTGTGTATTTCCTTCTACTAATTACAGTGACTCTAAAATTTATAAACTATTTCCTTCTCCACCCCGTTTGCCATCTTCTCACAATATTAGTTACACATCCTTGATTTAACATAACTGGAACACAGAAAAATCTCAGATGTGCAATGAAGGGGCTTTAACCACATTAATTTTCAGGATTTTATGTGTGAAACTTATTTCTCAAAATTAAAAAAAATGGTTTGTTTATATGAACAACTTAAAGAACTTACATTTTAAGTAAAGTCTTTAAGTCAAACTAAAAAAACAAACAAACATGCCACTCTGTTACAGCGTATTTCACTCTTTAAGGCTTAAACCATGTTTTCTTTGATTCTTGTAGTGGCTTCACCACAA
>NW_007860619.1:0-623 GCF_000696425.1 Galeopterus variegatus
TCACAGGAAAAATAACCAAGGTTTCGGTTCCTCCTAAATGAAAATTTTAGTCACTTAACAGTAAAATCAACCTAGACCAGCAGAAATACTGGATAAGAGTGTGAGGGGGAACCTAAAATTGTGGTAGAGGAATAAAATAATGAATATTAATTATGACCTCCAATACAATTGCAGCACGGGGTCTGTAAATTGCACAATAACTCTCTGATTGAAGGTCTTTTTGGAGGCATCATTTCTAGTTGTAATACTGAAGAGTCATTGACTGGAAAGAGTGAACTTAATTTGGGATGGGCATGTTGAAAAGGGTGGAACTGAGCAGAGCTCAGTTCCCTATTCACCCCAAAACAGTTCCAGCACATTAGAATGGCCTCCACATTTTTCCTGCCTTGGAGTGTTCTCTGCTTAAGTGTGTTCATCTGATACATAGAAAGATCAGCAAGTTAGCAACCCAAGATTTATCCTCAACAAATGAGGACTAGGAGTTGAAAAATATCCCAACTTTCTAGGATTTGAGGAGACAATTTTGAAAGGAGTACTCCACAGTGTCATAAAAGAAGTACTGTGGGATTTAGTGCCAAGTTCTTAAAGCAATAACCGATTCAATAACACATTTTGTATTGACT
>NW_007860620.1:0-623 GCF_000696425.1 Galeopterus variegatus
GAAGTTAAGTGGCTTTGCCAAGGCCACACAGCTAAGGAGCAGCATCCCAGAACCCTGAACACGGGGCTGTTTGCACTCTACCCACTCCGGGAGCTCATCTCACAGGCCTTGGAATGGGACTATTCATGACATGTCCTGCCTTCCCTAGTCTGTCTGACCACGTGCCTTCTGAGGATGCTGGCCTCTCCTTGCTCCCCCCTCTCTGCCCACCCGTCACCACCACCACCAGGGGCTCTGCCCGAAGTAGGCACCTGCAGACTATGTCGTGGGTTTGAATTGAGTCAAATCCACCAACCAGCCCCTCAAAGAGAATGAATATCTTTGGCTGTGCCAGCTTTTTGGACCAGCAGAAAAGCTACAGGAGATGGAGCCAACTGGTAGTTGATTCAAAAACCACTTCTGCTCTGCTCTGCCTGAGAGCCTGCCTCAATGCTCAGCATGACCACCACCCCCAACAAAGGGCTTGGCTCAGGAAGAAGACTCAGCCACAGCCTGAGGCCATAGCATCTGAGAGAGGACAGCCCACACTGCCTGAGTCTTGGGGGAGGAGGTCCCGGCCCTCCTCCCCCAGGCTCAGAGCCAGGTGTCAGACCTATAATAAGGTGAAACAGGAGGTCACCTGA
>NW_007860621.1:0-623 GCF_000696425.1 Galeopterus variegatus
TTGTTGTTTTTGATTCTTCTCATGGTTGGCTAAAGTTGGTTATTCCAATAGATTTTCTTTTCTTTTCTTTTCTTTCCAGGGGAGCTAAGCATTGAGTAAAGAACTTGGCATATATTATCTCTACTTATACTTTATAATAATTTTATGAAGTAAACAATATTTTCCCCAGTTTATAGAGAAAGAAACTAGGGCTTTAAGAGCTTAAATAACTAAAGTAGGTTTACACAGCTTGGATGTGGTGCTGCCAGAATTTTACCCCAGGTCTATACAAACTCAGGGCACATGATTGTTATATATTTCATAAGCTTTTGTGGATCTGAGAAAAGCCCTTCTGTTGTCCTAACACATTAGCAAGTTGGCTGGATGAGAATTACTGGATTACGGTCTTTTTTCAAAGACATTTATAATTCAAGTTTGTTTTGGTTAGAAGTGGGTTCAACTACATTGAACAGAAACCCCGCATAACAGTGGCTTAAATAAAATTAAGATTTACATATCTCACATGTGAAAAAAAATCCAGAGGTAGAATCCAGGGCTGGACCTGAAAGTCTACCATCTGTCCTAGCAAATGGCTTCCATTCTCTTTTTTTTTTTTTTTTTTTTTTTTTTTTTTTTTTTTTTCC
>NW_007860622.1:0-623 GCF_000696425.1 Galeopterus variegatus
CAAACACCTTGAAAGAATATTTTCACTTTTTGAAATTCAAAGTTACTGTTCCTTCTGGGCCAGCCCAGTGGCACACTGGAGAGTGTGGCGCTCCCACCGAGGGTTCGGATCCCATGTGGAGACCAGTTCCCGCTCACTGGCTGAGCGTGGTGCGGGCGCAACACCGAGGGTTGCGATCCCATTGCCGGTCCCCAGTACGGGCGCAACACTGAGGGTTGCGATCCCGTTCCCGGTCAGTAAAAAAGACAAAAAAGGAGGAAAAAAAAAAAAAAAACAAATCAAAGTTACTGTTCCTTCACTCATTGAAACCAAACATGCCTCTAAATGTATCATCCCAGAAAGCACATCTGGATTTCTCACCCATGCAATAAACAATGATCAGCTGTATCTGCAAGTGGCTTAAGGGGAGTTTTAGCCGACTCATTCTTTGATAATTATTTTTTGATGTTATACAGAATGCTATCAATGGAAAATCAAGATAAGACTTCTAGTCACTCATTCCAACCAAATATATGAGGAAAACACATAGCATAGTTTATTTTACTTTCCAGAAAAAAACAAGCAAAAACAAAACTCAATACAGAACAATGTTCATTTCAAAAGATGAAATACATATAATCATA
>NW_007860623.1:0-623 GCF_000696425.1 Galeopterus variegatus
ATATACCACCTTTTGTTTCCATTTGTCTGTGGACAGACACTTGGGTTGCTCCCACCTTTTGGCTATCATGAATAATGCTGCTGTGGACATGGGTACCAATCCCGCTGAGTTTTAAAAGGGCTGCTATGCAGGAGAACCAGAGCCACTCAACCCCAAAGCAGATGTTTTTGTATGTAAATTTCTTAGCTCACGGAGATTAAAATGTCATCATCATCACCATCATCACATTGTCATCTGTATAATAACACAGTGTGCAGAGTTTTATGTGGCATACCTCCTGTAGGTCTGTGATCATATCCTGTGAGGTAGCTTGAGAGATGGCATTATTTCCACAGTACAGTGCAAGAATTTGAGCTACAGAGAGGTTAAGTGACTTGCCAAGCTAGTAAGAGGTACAACTAAAAGTGCCAAATCATTCCATCAGCCTGAAAGACATTGCTGAACGGTTTTGTTTGCATAGACTCTTCGGTGGCTTGACTACGTAGACAGGGCCATAGAATGATTATCTTTATTCTAGCAAATTTAATACAACTTTTCCTAACAGATGAGCCAGGCTGACATTGTAAATTTCATGTGAAAAAGAAATCTGTCTGAAGCTCTGCCAGCTAAGATAAGACAGAATA
>NW_007860624.1:0-623 GCF_000696425.1 Galeopterus variegatus
TCTGCCCTGACATCGGCCCTGACAGGCCTCGCCAGTGGGTGAGGGGACTTGGGAGTCGATATTAGCAAAGAACAGAGGGTTGGCTAGAATCACACATCCCTGTTCTTTACCTTTAGCTGATGCTTACCCAAAATATCTTTTTGGAAAGGAAACCAAAACCATTCTCCTGGTTGCAAAGGAAAACTCTTAGTAGGACAAGGACATGCTTTCTGTGTGTCCCGGGTATTGAACATGCCTGGTAAAGTCCAGCAGCTTCCTCAACTAACACCTGTCATCTTGATTATTCTCATCCACAGTTATGAACACACTAACCAGCCAATAGTCGTTTCTATTCTGCTTGGCAGCTACATTCTTCATGCAAAACTACAAGCTCAGGGTTCCGGTGTAAGCATCAGTGTCCTGTAGTTTCCTGGCTCTGAATTAGCTCCCTCCCCTCATCAATCACCTGACTTTTCTGACCCCCTGGAGCTTCTTCTTCTGCAAAGTTGCAAACCAGACCCCAAACAATGGAGGCCACATAAACGTACCACTTCCTGGTCATAGGGTTACCATACAACTTATCACCCAAACCAGGACTCTTTTGAGAGTGAAAGGGGTGGGGTTTTTTGTTTTTTTGTTTTTTT
>NW_007860625.1:0-623 GCF_000696425.1 Galeopterus variegatus
CCCAGGGCCTTGGTGTTATCAGCACCACACTCTCCCGAGTGAGCCACGGGCCGGCCCATGTGATTTTGAACTGAATACTTTTGCCATAAAAAAATTATTACAACATTTGACAAAACCTTACATGGGGTTTGATGGCAGTAAAGCATCAAGGTTCATTTTCTGATTTTATTAATTATATTGTTGTTATACAGAAAAATGTCTTTATTTGTAGGAAATACACACCAAAGTTTGGGGGATAATAGAGAATCTGGTTGGCAACCCATTCTCAAATGGTTAAGGAAAAATAGTTACTTCTACCATACTTGTACTTTTTTTAGCAACTTTATAATTTTTTCAAAAATATTTAGTTAAAAAGTGTATACTATTAAATAAATAGGCTATGCTTTGACTACCCTTGGGCTGGCTGTCCTCCAACTCTGTCTTGCAAGCCCGTTTCAGGGCCTGTGGGAACAGAGACCAATAGTTTGTTGGGATCTCAGGCAGGGAAAAGAAACTGATATTGTATGCGCAGCCTTCTGAATGTGGCTCAAGTTTTCTGCTGGGCCACGTCTGTGCTTTATCCTCACTGACAAACCATTCACACCGTTCTCAAAATATTTGCCCAATCTGTAAAAGACCCATGT
>NW_007860626.1:0-623 GCF_000696425.1 Galeopterus variegatus
TCCATCTATACCTAACTTATAGAGGGTCTTTGTCATGAATAAGTGTTGAATTTTATCAAATTTTTTTTAGCATCTATAGAGATGATCATATGGTCCTTGTGTTTGATTTTATTACTATGGTGTATCATATTTATTGATTTGTGTGTGTTGAACCAACCTTGCATCCCTGGGATGAATTCCACTTGATCATGGTGAATAATTTTACGTATGTGTTGCTGTATTCTGTTTGCTAGTATTTTAGTGAGGATTTTTGCATCTATATTCATCAAGGATATCAGCCTGTAGTTTTCTTTTTCGGTTATATCTTTACCTGGTTTTGGTATCAGGATGATGTTTGCTTCATAGAATGAGTTTGGGAGATTTGTGTCTGTTTCAATCTTTTGGAATAGTTTGTAAAGAATCGGTGTCAATTCCTCTTTGAATGTTTGGTAAAATTCTGTGGTGAGTCCATCTGGTCCTGGGCTTTTCTTTGTTGGTAGCCTTCTGATAACAGCTTCAATCTCCTTTATTGTTATTGGTCTGTTCAGATTTTCTACGTCTTCGTGACTCAGTTTTGGGAGCTTTTGTATGTCCAGAAATTTATCCATTTCCTCCAGATTTTCAAATTTGTTGGCATATAGTTG
>NW_007860627.1:0-623 GCF_000696425.1 Galeopterus variegatus
CTAATTAGCCCAAGACAATAAAAATGGAGCTACATGGCTCCTCTAAGACCACCAATGAACACATGCACCATGATTTCACACGGCACAGGACGAGGTCATCAGGGGCGGGCCTGATAATCCAGAAATGCTTTGATTAACTTTTTCAAAGTATTATCACCAAAATAAAAACACAAAATTATTAAAATCCTTATATAGAACTCCAGACCCCTGGCAGTTCTATCTGTGGATTCCTTGGTTAAAAAACCTGGATTAAGGTCAGGGAAGAGAGGAACTATTTGCCAGAATGCCAAGAGGGGGCCGGAGAGATGTCTATAATGCCAAGAGGGGGCAGGAGAGATGTCTAATGGCGGCCTGGGCTGTTTCAGAAATCTCCACGTTTGTTCATATGGCCAACAGCACGTTAGAAATTGTGATCAGGAAAACAGTGATTTCTAACCTAAAAAATGACAAATCACTTCCACGCTTCCCCTGTCTAGAGGATGACATTCTCCCCACTAGGGCTCAAAGGATTTTTTGTAACTGTCATAACTTTTCAGCAACTAACATGTTCCCTGAGCACAGCTTGGGAACTATCCAAAGGACTAACAGCTTTGGGGACATCAGTGAAGGAGACTCATTATCGA
>NW_007860628.1:0-623 GCF_000696425.1 Galeopterus variegatus
GGTTTGCATTTTTCTAATGAGTGATGATGAGCATCTTTTCATATACCTGTTGGACACTTGCTAATCTTCTTTAAAAAAAAATGTCTGTTTAGGCCCTTTGCCCATTTTCACATCAGATTATTTGTTGTTATTTTTTATTTTTGCTGTTGATATTTTTTAGTTGCTTTGTATATTTTTATATATTAACTTCTTAACATATATATGGTTTCAAATGCAAGTATATTATCCCATTCTGTAGGGTGCCATGTTATTTTAATGACTGTTTTCTTGGCTAAGGAGAAATTTAGTTTGATGTGTCTGACTTGTTTATTTTTGCTTTTGTTGCTTGTTCATCTGGTATCATTTCCAAAAAATAATTGCCTCCACCAATATTAAATTTTTTGCTATGTTTTCTTCTAGAAGTTTTATGGTTTCAGGTCTTACATGTAAGTCTGTTATCCACTTCAAGATAATTTTTGTAAAGTAACGGTCCGATTATATTTGTTTTGTGTCGGGCCTCCCTGAGCCAGAGGCCGATAAAACCGAGCGGGAAGAGACCCCGGTCCAGCTGGGGGTCCCTTGCGGGGCTGAGCGGGATGATGAGTGTCGCTGGCATGGCCCTTCCCCCCCAGGACCTTCCTCCC
>NW_007860629.1:0-623 GCF_000696425.1 Galeopterus variegatus
ATATCCAGAATATACAAGGAACTCAAGCAGCTATACAGTAAAAATAAATAAATAAATGATATAACCCAATTAAAAAATGGGCAAAGGAGCTGAATAGACATTTCTCAAAGGAAGACATAAAAATGGCCAACAGGGGCCGACCCGGTGGTGCACTGGAAAGTGCGCCGCTTGGTAGCACAGCAGCGCTCCTGCCGAGGGTTCGGATCCCATGTGGTGACCGGTTCCCGCTCACTGGCTGAGTGCGGCGTGGATGCAACACCAAGGGTTGCGATCCAGTTGCCGGTCCCCGGTATGGACGAGACACTGAGGGTTGCGATCCCGTACCGGTCAGTAAAAAAAAAACAAAAAGGAAAAAAAAAAAAAAAAAAAAAAATGGCCAACAGGTAGATGAAAAAATGCTCAGCATCACTAATCATTAGGGAAATGCAAATTAAAACCACATTGAGAAATCATCTCACTACAGTTAGACTGGCTATAATCAAAAAGGCTGAAAGTAACAAATGCTGGCAAGGATGTGGGGAAAGGCAAACTTTTGTACAGTGTTGTTGGGACTCCAAATTAGTACAGCCACTATGGAAAACAGTATGGAGATTTCTCAGACAACTACAGATAGATCTACCATA
>NW_007860630.1:0-623 GCF_000696425.1 Galeopterus variegatus
GGAACCAGAATCTGAATTTTTTAAAAGCTGTACACGTGAATACATGGACATGCTAGGCCAGAGGCCCTGGCATGGAGGACCAACAAGATTGCTTTGTGCTCCCTTTCCTGTGATAGTCACACCCTTCTTAATTTAATGTTTCATTTTTTGTGCTTCAAAATACAGAACAGCTATATTTTATTCAGGAAATATTTGTGCTTTCTAAAATGCCTCCACTTTTCTTTGATGGAAATGCAGTAAATGCACTCACTGACACAGGTGAAATTACAAGGGATCAGCCAGTGTCCTCTGCTGATTTTAGAATTTGAAGTGATCTTAGGAATTATGTCCAATCACGTCTTCTCATAATGAAGAAAGCAAGGTCCACTGCAACTAAGAGTGTCATATTGTTAGGATTCAGCAAAGCCTAGATTTAGAACAGATTTTGATAAATCGGAATTGTCCTGTTGAAAAGTCAGTCTTCCACTGTAAAATTCGATCAGTGTTTTTTCACATTTACACATCATGGCTTTCCTAGTTTCAAAATAGTAATAATTTAAATTTAAAAAATAAACCTCAGCTGAGCTATCCCCAAATTCCTGGGGAGGTGTGATTACTGGCAACATTTAACAAGTGCTGCATCC